>NC_056725.1:84830779-84848279 GCF_019279795.1 Protopterus annectens
AGATGATTGGAATGTCTGAGAGAATGGAGCTACAAAGGCAATCATGTGCAGGGGGTGCAATATGCGAACAGGGGTCGGGTGGTTACCTGTCGAACCCAAGAGGGAACTCGAGGGGGAACCCAAGGAGGAGTTTTCGGGGATGGAGATAATTTCTGATAATAGAAGATATGAATATATATCTGATATTGTCTATATATTTGAATTCTGTAGGTGATTTTAAAGTGTTCTAATTATTCAACAATACCTATTGATGTGCTGGACTGTGATTTATTCGCAAGAGGTTTGACCTTTGTCCCAGAAAAAGGTTTGGCCACAGGGATAACTTTAGTATATTTAAAACATTATATTAGGAAACTGAATTTGAATGTATTGTTTCATGGTGTTGAATCTACTTGGAACCCGCTTCATGTGTCAAGTATCTTAACTCCCCCTTTGCATCCTTCTCTTCTGTTATTTGATAAATTATGTGAAATTGATGTACGTGACCTTAGGTATACTAGAACAGTAACTAATTTAACTGAAGGGGAAGCCGATAGGTTAAAAATGTTAAGGAATAATAGATGTATTAGGATCATGAAATCAGATAAGGGGGTGTTATTGTGAATATGAACACCTGTGATTATAACAATAACATGAGGGAAACTTTGATGAGTAAGAGTTACATAAAAGCCTCATTAAATGAATTGAATGGTGGATATAGAAAGGTAAAATGTCATTTGAATGATTTGTTTATAGAAGGTAGCATTCCAATTGATGAATTTAATTTTTTGAATGTAGTCCACCCCAAGAGACCTGTGATTTTTGGTTTACCGAAAATTCATAAAGATCTCTTAAAGCCATCCATGAGACCAATTACTGATGCAAGAGGGTCTATAACACATCCCTTGGCCAAATTTCTAGATGTTAAGTTAACGAATTTGGTAATGAGTGAAACAAATTTATGTAAGGACTCATGGGATTTTCTCAACAGGATTAACAGAATGGAATATAGTGACTTAGGTACATTTGTCACAGTTGATGTGAAAGGTCTATATACGGTTATACCTCATGGTTTAGGTATGGAATGGTTCTGTGACTACCTGTTTGGGAAGGGGCTTCCACAGGTGCTAATAAACAGGTATGAGCACTTGTTGGAACTGGTTCTGACTAATAATTATATATTTTTTGGGAATTAAATTTTTCTACAAATAGTAGGTGTGGCCATGATATCAGCATGTGGTGGGTTGTATGCAAATATAGTTATGTTGCAGTGGGAGAAAAAGTACCTGTATAATTCCCCTTATTACAACAATTGCCAGATGTACATTTGGTTTTTGGATGACATTTTTATTTTTTGGGATTGACTGGAGGGGGCAGTTGGTGATTTTTTAGAATATATTAACCAGACTACCACCTTCCTAAGTTTCACACATTGTGTCAATAAAACAGTGATTTCATATTTAGATGTAAAACTTATGAAGGATACGATGACTAAGGCTTTTACATCCCAAATTTATAGGAAGGAGACTTATTCAAATAGTTTTCTCCACTACAAGAGTGCATATCCTTACAAACAAAAGAGGGTGGTTGTCAAGGGACAGTTTGTAAGCGTAGCCCATATATTAGTTTATTTGAGACTTTTTTTAATGAATGTGTACTTAAGGGGATGTTTTTAAAAAGAGGTTACCCACTGAAATTGGTAAATGAGATTATGGTCGAGGTCATCAACAAATGGGAGAAAGGTCATCTCCGCCCGCTATTGACAGGTTACCTGTTTCACCCTATTAAGGATGTAGAATGTAGTTGATGGTTTATAGCAACATGATGTTTGTTTGAATGATGGTACGAGACTAGACAACCAACACTTTCAATGTGCAATCATTACGACGTATAACAAGAACAGCAAACAAATTGCCAATGTTCTGTTTAAAAATTGGGTGATTTTATCAAGTGATAAAGATATAAGAAACTGTGTGGATGAGGAACTAAATATAGTTTACCGAAGGGGTAATCATTTGAAAAATATGTTAGAAGTTAATCAAAAGGTACCACATTTAGGTATGATGAAAAAATGTGGAGTCTGTGCATATTGCACTTACATTTTAGAAGGGACTTCTGTTAGGATTAATAATATGGAGATTAGGTTACAGAAAAAATATTTTCATTATACAGAGAGAGTAGTATATTGTGCCTTATGTACAGCCTGCCGATGTTTTTACATAGGCAAGACTGAAAGGAAATTTAAAAGTTGAGTTTATGAACATCTAATGGATATTAGGATAAAAAAGATATGAGTCCTTTGACAAAGCACTGCATGGATAGCCCCGGTCATTCATTTAAGTTTGCTATTTTGGAAGTCCTAGATTTAGATGCTGGGTGGGGGGGGGGGCATGGACACTTCATCTTGAAAGACAGGAATCATTATGGCAGATCCATCTTAATGCCATGCAATAGCCTGGATTAAATGATTATTTTTCTGTTTCCTGTTTCTTAAAACTTAACGCCCTTGACAGGTAGTTTTATGCATTCTGTATGCATTTAAGTTATGCATTCCTATAGATGTATTTTTGATAATATGATATGAAAGAAAAAAGGGGGTTTCTATGTGTATTTACTTATTACAAGATTTATTTGTATGGACTGAGTATTTTAAAATAGATGTATGTACTTGATTTTCAATATATTGGTGTCTACTTGCTGTGTTTTGCCATATGGTGTAATGGCACTTTAAGTCGTTCCAGCTAATTAGTAGATCTGGCTTCTGGTTAGTTGATTGAGAGGGGTGTGTGTGTTTTAAAATGTTTTATACCATGGAAATGCATTTTTTTATGTTCTGATGATGTCTGTGAATTAACAGAGATGAAAGAGCTTATTTACTGGGTTTCAACAATATATTTCATGTCATCTTGAGTGAGTTGCATCTGTTCCTGATCCTTTTGCCAGATCTTGATTTTCTTGGTTTGTCTTCTTCTTCATGGCATTTGGTGCAGATTATAGCTCCTGGTAATCAGGAGGGGGAGTCAAAAGTGTTGTTTTCACAAGATATTTGGCAATCCATAAATGATTTGACTTTACTTATGCAGAAAATGTCAGAGAGACTGGATCACATTGAATGGATGTATACAACGCTGATTCAAATGGAAATTGTTTCACACAGCAGGGAAGCACACCATACTAGGGAAATGGAGGGGAACAACGTTTGACATATGGTGCAAGGTCAGGATTTCCAACAGAGTTTGGACCATTTTCCAGCCATTGATAACACATCATTACATGCATAGACATATAAGGAGGAACATCCCTCTAATATGGAGGTACATACAGATATTCCTGCAATCAATGACTGGCTTGTTTTGAATTTTAGTTTTTCAGCTGATAAACGAGTAAGTGCTTCTAGTTACCATGACAATTTGGTTAAACTCGATCATTTACTATTAAACATTAAAAAACTACAGCTTGATAACATGTACTTTAAGGAGTGCCACAAGTTAAAATTAGTACTCAAAGGACTCTGTGTTTGGCGGTTTCCTACCAGTTTGGTTGCAAACTCTGTTTTTCATAAGGAACTGGTACAGATGTTAGACTGACACAGCTTTGAGTATATGGAGGTTGTTGTTAAACACAATGAAAAAGGTATTGACTGTTTGAATAGAGAGGCAACAGAATTGGATAGGAGTATTGTGAATGACTCATTGCATGACGTCAATAAATTTGACTATAACCATGTTTATAAAAGTATTGAACATCAGTTAATTAATATTAAGAACAGAAATTTGAAAAAGATTGAAAGAGATAGAGTTGAATATGATCGTAACATTCCCTACCCTGAACCACCCATGTGTCAAAACTTAGGTGAGGGATAACATCAAAGGGACATGATTAATGAACCAGACATGTTTTTAAACATGGAAGAATATCCTCCCCTGAGACAATCTGAACGTGTGAGAGAATGGAGCTACAAGGACAATCATGTGCAGGGGGTGCAATATGCAAACAGGGGTCGGGCGGTTACCCATAGAACCTGAGAGGGAACTCGAGGGGGAACCCGAGGAGCAGTTTTCAGGGACGGAGATGATTTCTGATAATAGAAGATATAAGTGTATATATCTGATTTTTTGTCTATCCATTTGAATTCTGTAGGTGTTTTTAAAGTGTTCCATTATTCCACAATACCTACTAATGTGTTGGACTGTGATTTACTCGCAAGAGGTTTGACCTTTGTCCCAGAAAAAGGTTTGGACACAGGGGTAAATTTAGTAGATTCAAAAGATTATATTAGGAAATTCAATTTGAATGTATTGTTTCATGGTGTTGAATCTGCAAGGAACCCTTTTCATGTGTCAAGTACCTTTAACCCCCCCGTTCAACCTTCTCTTTAGTTATTTGATAAATTATGTGAAATCGATGTATGTGACCTTAGGTATGATAGAACAGTAACTAATTTAACTGAAGGGGAAGCTGATAGGTTAAAAATGTTAAGGAATAATAGATGTATTAGGATCATGAAACCAGATAAGGGAGGTAGTATTGTGATTATGAACATCTCTGATTATAATGATAAGATGAGGGAAATTTTTATGGGTAAGACTTACATAAAAGCCTCATTAAATGAATTGAATGGTGCATGTAGGAAGTTAAAATGTCATTTAAATTATTTGTTTATAGAAGGTAGCATCCCGACTGATGTACCCCACCCCAAGACACCTGATTTTTGGTTTACTGAAAATTCATAAAGATCTCTTAAAGCCACCCATGAGACCAATTGTTGATGCAAGAGGGTCTATAATACATCCCTTGGCCAAATTTCTAGATGTTAAGTTAAAAAATTTGGTAATGAGTCAACCAAATTTATGTAAGGACTCATGGGATTTTCTCAAAAGGATTAACAGAATGGAATATAATGACTTAGGTACATTTGTCACAGCTGATGTGAAAGATCTGTATATGGTTATACACCATGGTTTAGGTATGGAATGGTTCTGTGAATACCTGTTTGAGAAGGGACTTCCAGAGGTACTAATAAACATGTATGAGCACTTGTTGGAACTGGTTCTGACTAATAATTATATATTTTTTGAGAATGAAATTTTTCCACAAATAGTAGGTGTGGCCATGAGATCAGGATGTGGTGGGTTCTATGCAATAGTTATGTTGCAGTGGGAGAAAAGTCCCTGTATAATTCCCCTTATTACAACAATTGCCACATGTACATTCAGTTTTTGGATGACATTTTTATTTTTTGGGATGGACCGGAGGGGGCAGTTGGTGATTTTTTTAGAATATATTAACCAGACTACCACCTTCCTAAGTTTCACACATTGTGTCAATAAAACAGTGATTTCATATTTAGACATAAAACTGATGAAGGATACTACGACTAAGGCTTTTACATCCCAACTTTATAGGAAGGAAACTTATTAGAATAGTTTTCTCCACTACGAGAGTGCACATCCTTACAAGCAAAAGAGGGTTGTTGTCAAGGGAAAATTTGTGAGAGCAGCCTGTATGGTCAGTTTGCTTGAGACATTTTTGGATGAATGTGAGGTACTTAAGGGGATGTTTTTAAAAAGAGGTTACCCACTGAAATTGGTAAATGAGTTTATGGTTGAGGTCATCAACAAATGGGAGAGGGGTCATTTCCACCTGCTATTGACAGGTTCCCAGTTTCAACCCATTGAGGATGTGGATGTAGGTGATAGTTTATTGCAAAATGATGTTTGTTTGAATTATGGTATGAGACTAGACAACTAACACTTTCAATTTGCATTCATTACGACATATAACAAGAACAGCAAACAAATTGCCAATGTTTTGTTTAAAAAATTGGGTGATTTTATCAAATGATAAAGATATAAGAAACTGTGTGGGTGAGAAACCGAATATAGTTTGCTGAAGGGGTAATCATTTGAAAAATATGTTAGAAGTTAATCAAAAGGTACCACACTTGGGTATGATGAAAACATGTAGAGCCTATACATATTGCACCTACATTTTAGAAGGGACTTCTGTTAGGATTAGTAATATGAAGATTAGGTTACAGAAAAAATATTTTTATTATACAGAGAGGCCAGTATATTGTGCCTTATGTACAGTCTGTCCATGTTTTTACATAGGCAAGACTGAAAGGAAATTTAAAAGTCGAGTTTATGAACATCTAAGGGATATTAGGATAAAAAAATACAAGTGCTTTGGCAAAGCACTGTATGGATAGTCCTGGTTATTTCTTTAAGTTTACTATTTTGGAAGTCATAGATTTAGATGCTACGGGTGGCCATGGACACTTCATCTTGAAAGACAGGAAGCATTATGGCAGAGTCATCTTAATAAATGAAAAAAGTGGTAGAAATCCCCAAAAGTGAACTATTAAACTGTGTAAAGGCACCGGATATCAGCTGGTCCACTCAACAGCAAAGTTTATTCCAAAGCACAAATGAACACTGGCACATGAAGAACACAAAGCACATAAACGTTGTAAAATCAGATGTTAAGATGTCCATCTTGCCTTCGTTCTTGCTGGTTGGGATCGGAGCAGATCCTCGGCTCCGACTCGGCCATCTTCTATAACTCGAGAGCTGTTTACTGGCTCGAGGCTACCCCTTATCCCATGGTGCCTAGCAATAGCTACCCAGATCTCATTTGCTGCTTCAGCTGTGAGGTGTCATTTTTCTGGCTCAGGCTCGTATAAAGTTTTTTCGTATAACTTTCTTACTCTAGAATTATATTTTTTCAGTGTTTTATTGTTAATGTTTAGTCTTGTTTTTTTGTGATAGCTAGTGTTTAATTGTAGTATCCCTTCCTTTCCTTGTAGAACTCGTTTAACTTAGAGAGTTCTCCCCCACCCCCTCTCCCCCTATCCTCTTCTTGTCAGGTTAGCTGTTTAGGTTAGAGGCTTTCCTTCTACCTTTCTTTCATGGGCTAGCCATTTAAGTTAGAGGCTTTCCTATTAAAAAAAAAAATCTTTTAGCTATAGTCTTTTAGTACAGTGTGTTTTTTGTGTAGACTGTATTTAGCTTTGGTAGCTGTTGTGGTATTTGTTGTTTCCTTCCTTCAGGATGTCAAAGGAATCCAAAGTGTCTGGATTCAAGAAGTGTGACTCATGCTGTCAGAAAATGTCTCTGACAGATGTGCACATTTCTTGCATCTATTGTTTAGGCACTGTGCACCTGCAGGACTGTCTGCCATGCATTTAGTCCAAGAGTCCTGCAGGAGCGTAAGAATAAACTTATTCTTAGGGGTCTTTCAAAGCCCCAAGATTCACCGGCCAAGACGTCTCAGCCTGTGAAATCCCCAAAATCTACCAAGCCTTCAGCTCCAAGTTCGGAGCCGTCCTCGGTTCAGACTCTTCCCTCTACTTCGGTTCCGGCTGGCACCGATAAGACTATCTCCCCGTCGGCTCCATCAGAAACTTCAGAGCATGCACAGAGCCACAAGAGGCTGAGGTCCCCTTCATTGGAATCGGTACATTTCGCTCCTCGGACTCCCTTGCTTCAGAGCAAGCACAGTCACAGATCCTCTCACTCCTCTTGATCCTCTAGGCTGTTGGATCATGATGTGGAGAGAGTGGTCAGTAGGTTGCTAAAGTCGCAGGTACTTGCCAAGATGTTGTCCAGCCCTCCTCAACAGGTGTTGGCTATGTTCACTTCTATCGAGGTTCCTCCTCCGACTCCAATGAGTTCAGAGCCGGAGTTAATTGGGGTTCGAGTAGTGAAACCGTCGGCTCTGATAACTCTATCTCCTTCAGTTCCATCGTTGGCTCTGATCCCCTTGGTGGCACCGTCCATCGAGGGATCTGGGTGCCGAGGCTCCCTTGTTGGCTCCGAGGGGGCGAGTGGCATTGGACATTTGTCTGACCCCGTTCTCCCTCTTGGAGCTTTGGCCAGGTGAGCTTGGCTCCTACATCAGCCTCGGAGCCGTCTCCCTTAGTGCAGAGAAAGATTCTGATTTCCTCAGAACTGGAGCTTTCTCTGCATCATGGCAGGGATGCCTTCGATGTCATGAGGAGTGTGCTGGCCACTGAGTCAGCTCCACTATTGACCCCACTGGCTCCGTCCCCTGTAGTGCCTGTGCCAACCTCTGCTCCTCCTCCAGACCCCAAGCATAGGGAACCAGCGCTCCAGGGCACCCCATTGGGTGTTTCCTCTTCTTCCAAGGCCTCCCCTAATCATTCAGAGGAGCCCCCTCATAAGAAGAAGTGCAAGAGAAAGCACATTGACTCTCCTGAGTCCGTCACTTCTGATACAGACTTAGGTGAATCAGAAGGGTCCCCGGGATCCCCCTCTGAAGATCTTTCCTTCTTTGACATCCTAGAAATGCTTAAGCAGAGGGGGAACTGGAATCCCTTAGCCCCTACCGAGGATGAGTCTGTATTTCTGGATGCGTTCAGTTCCCGACCTTCCACCTCCTGGGTTTCTCCGCCTTTCGATCCACTTATGGCAGTGGTGGCTTGAAAGGCTTGGTCAGCTCTGGATACAGTGGAACCAACTCCGAGGAGACCTGGCAAATTCATCACAGCACCCCAGGATAAGCAGTTCCTTACCAAAGGTGTTCCTGTTGATGCCATGGTGGTAGCAGCAGCCACCATAAAAGAGTTAGCGGAAACCTCTTCATCTGTCTATCCTCCTAACAAGGAGTCTAGGATCATAGACAGATACAGGAAGTGAATGTTCACTTCAGCAACCTTTTCTATGTGGTCACTGAACTACTTATGTCATTTTACCCGGCTTCAGAGGCAATCTCCTTAAAGAGCTTGGAGATACCCTTCAAGATCCATCAGCTGAGGGGGCTCAAGCTAAAGTAGTTTCCCAGCTGGTGACGCTTAATTCTGTAGTTAACTCCTCCATGAGGCTCATTTCCTATGCAGCAGATGGTGAGTGTAGAGCTGCAGGTACGGGTGTGGCCCTTAGGAGGTGTGCATGGATGTGGCTGTTTAATTTTGCGGAACCCTTTCGAGTGTCATTCACCAACACCCCCTTTGATGGTTCCTTTCTTTTTGGACCACAGGTGAAAGACACTTTGACTAGGTGTGAGCAAGAAGGCAAGACTCTCTCTGCTGTGGGAGTCCGTTTTTCCACTCCTTCTAGACCCCAAAGGTCAGAAGAGTGGCAAAATGTGGTTTTGAAAATCCCAGGGAGCTTTGCCTGACACATGTAGCGATTTTTCCTCCAGGGGCAGAGGAGGAAACAATAACAACAGATGCCGCCCTCATGGCAGAGGGGGTCCGCAGAACCAGGGCAACAGAGAATCTTTCTCTGATAAGCCCTTTCAGCATCCCGGAATGGTTGCCCGGCTGCTCACATCTGGAGGCAGTCAGGGGAAGACTTTCTCTGTACCCAAAAGCCTGGCAAGATTTAACGCAAGACATATGGGTATGGTCCATTATATCCAGAGGTTACAAAATTCCCTTCTGTCAACCCTCCCTTACCATCAAGGAAATCCCTTCCAGATGTTCCACCCAATCTGAAGGACCAAGCAGTAATAGAAGTTTCAAAACTGCTAGGAAAAAAGAGTCATCCAGGAAGTCCCGGCAGACCAGCATGGATCCGGAACTTACTCAAGGTTCTTTTTGGTACCAAAAAAGACGGGACTGGAGACCGATTCTGGATCTCAGCAGACTAAACAGTCCATTCTACCCTTTCTGGGTCAGGACAATTGGATGTACTCGATAGATCTTCAGGACGTGTACTACCATATCAAGATGGACAGGCGCTCCAGGAGATTTCTTCGCTTCCGGCTGGGAGCCAGTCATTACCAATTCAGAGCTCTGCCCTTTGGTCTCACCACAGCCCCCAGGGTGTTCGCCAAATGTATGGCAGTGGTCACGGCTCACCTGAGACATCGAGGATTCCAGGTGTTTACATATCTAGATGACTGGCTCCTCACTGCTACTACCAGGCATCAACTTCTTCAAGTCAGGGACTACACAATCACAATTTGCTCCCAGTTAGGCATTACAATAAACTTCAAAAAATCTGCCTTGTTGCCCAGTCAATCTATCACCTACATAGGCGCAGACTTAGACACAAGGAACATGTCCGCAAGGCTACTGCCAGAAAGGGTGTCTACAATTCATCAGCAAGTACAAATTCTGATGCAGAGCAATAGAATCCAAGTCAGGTTCGTCCTTCAAACTCTGGGTTCCATGGCAGCAGCCATTCTTCTAATCCCACTGGCCCACTTTCACATGAGGATCCTTCAGTGGCTTCTGTTCACACAGTGGTCTTTCCAACAGCTGCCCATGGCTCACATGATCATGATTACAGAAGCATGCAAAAGGCACCTTTCCTGGTGGATGGTCTCCCTACTAGTGACTCAGGGCAGACCCTTCATTCAGCCCCCTCCAGTAGCCACAGTGACCACAGATGCCTCCCTGATGGGGGGGGGGGGCGGCATTATCAGGGCAGGACAGTCCAAGGCACTTGGCAGCCTCACGAGTACCATCTGCACATAAACGTCCTAGAAATGAGAGCCGTGCTCCTAGTGTTGCAAGCCCTTCAGGACTCTCTTCCTTCTGGGACCATTGCAATTCAAACAGACAACATGTCAGTGGTGTGGTACATCAACAAGCAGGGCGGAACCAGGTCCTACCCCCTGTGTTGAGAAGCACTCAGACTGTGGCAGTGGGTGATTTCCTCCCAACATTTTCTGATTGCAACGCACATCCCTGGGAGGTCCAACGTCATAGCGGACAGGCTCAGCAGGGCTATCCTCATGCCTCATGAGTGGTCTCTGAATCAGGAAGTTGCAGATCTTATCTTCCACAAATGGGGACAGCCTTGTTGCAATCTTTTTGCCACCCCCTTCAACAGCAAATGCAACAACTACTTCTCCCTTCTTCTGCTTCCAGGTCACACACCCAGAGACGCTCTAGTCCACGACTGGCCTCAGGGACTTCTTTATGCCTTTCCTCTGTTTCCCCTGATTCCAAAACTCATACAGAAAGCAGTATCGTTGAGTTGCAAAATGATCCTTATTGCCCCTTACTGGCCTCGACAGATATGGTTCCCATTCCTGCACCATTACCTTCTTGATCAGCCTTGGACTCTGGATCTGATTCCAGACCTACTGATTCATCAATCAGGCGGGTTGCATCAATCCTTCCAAACTCTCCAGCTCACAGCTTGGTTGCTCCACTTCCAACCTTAGCCAGGCTTCCCAGCATTTCCCGGCTGTACGTGAGATTATTGTCTCCTCTCACAAGTCCACAACCAGAAAAACTTATGCTAGTAAATGGAAACGTTTTTCTTGTTGGGCAGAGGCTAGGAATGTAGATCCCTTTTCAGCCCCAGTCCACGAAATTCTGGAATTCCTAGCACAACTTTTTCATTCCGGGTCTGCTTCTGCTACAATCAGGGTTCAATTAGCGTCCATTTCTAACTTTCATGTTGGTTTGTCAAATTCAAACACTATGTCTCATAAGCTCTGTAAAGCTTTTTTGAGAGGGACCACTCTCCTTAGGCCTCCAGTGAGAGATCCCCCTCCTCCTTGGGACCTTAATTTGGTACTAACTTCCTTAACTCTGCCCCCTTTTGAACCAGCAGTGTCCTGCTCCATTAAGTTTCTATCTTGGAAGACACTCTTTCTGGTAGCTATTACTTCAGCCAGACGCATCTCTGAACTTCAAGCATTATGTGTTCATCCTCCATACTTGGTTTTTCATAAGGACAGGGTTGCTCTGAGGACTTATCCTTCTTTTCTTCCGAAAGTCTGCTCAGAAATTAATTTAAACCAATATATAGACCTTCCTGTGTTTTTCCCTAACCGCACCAACAAGGCAGAGTACAAATTACACCAATTGGACGTTCATAGATAATTGCGTTTTTTACCTGCACAGGACTAAGGAAATAAGGAAGTCGGACCAACTATTCCTTTCCTATGCTCTAGGCAAATAAGGTCTCCCAGTTTCCAAGGTGACCTTATCCAGGTGGCTGTCTCACACTATTACTTTCATTTATCAATTAAGGAACAAAGAGTTACCTATCAAACCGAAAGGTCATTCTACTAGGGCCTTGGCCACCTCTGTAGCCTTCCAATCTAGGTTGCCCATGGATTCTATCTATGCAGCTGCTATGTGGGCAAATCCTCATACCTTTATTTTTCATTACAAGCTAGATATGGTCTCCAGGAGCAGAGCTGACTTTGGTTCCACTGTTCTGAAGAGTCTGTTCCAATAAGCCACCCAGAATTGTAGGTGCTAGGGACGCTGTCCAATCAGCAAAAATGAAGGCGAGATGGACAACTTAACATAAAGAAGTTATGTACCTACCATAACGTTCCATGTTAGTTGTCTTCATCTTGCCTTCTTTCTTGCATCCCACCCGCCATCCCCCTGTCCTATTGGACTGAGAGGAGTTCTGGTTTCACTAGCTGAGTGTTCTCTGGTTTGTTTCCTCTACTGACTTAGAGAGTATGACGGGTATACTCAACCTATTTGTTAGGACAGGTTTATTCTCTGGCTATGTCTGGGGTTAGCTATTTCAAATGAGATCTGGGTAGCTATCGCTAGGCATCATGGGATAAGGGGTAGCCTTGAGCCAGTAAACAGCTCTTGAGCTATAGAAGATGGCCAGGTCGGAGCCGAGGATCAGCTCCGATCCTAACCAGCAAGAAAGAAGGCGAGATGAAGACAACTAACATGGAACATTATGGTAGGTACATAACTTCTTTTTCCCCTTACATTTTCGTCATGCAAACTTCATCAGATAGGCACATGTGTGAACCAGCTGGATTCTGGTGCCTTTACACAGTTTAAGAGTCATCTTGATGCCATACAATGGCCTAGATTAAATGATTCTTTTTCTATTTCCTGTTTCTTAAAACTTAAAGCCCTTGAGAGGTAGTTTTATGCATTCTGTATTCATTTAAGTTATGCATTCTTATAGCTGCATTTTTTGATAATATGATATGAAAGAAAAAAGGGGGGTTCTATGTGTATTTACTTGTTATAAGGTTTATTTGTATGTATAGCATTTTTTATGTTCTGATGTAGTCTGTGAATTAACAGAGATGAAAGCACTTATTTACTGGGTTTCAACAATAAATTTCGTACCATCTTGAGTGAATTGCGTCTGTTCCTGATCCTTTTGCCAGATCTTGTTTTTCTTGGTGTGTGTTCTTCTTCATGGTTTTTGCTGCTGATTCTTCAGTTTAATATCATACATGTCCATGTAGCTAAATGGTTAGAGTGACAGCCTTATATGCAATAGGTGCAAGGTTTGAATACACAGATTATTAAGCATTTTGTGGGAGGTTGGTATAATGGTTATGGTATTTACCTTATAGACACAAGGTTTGATTCTCACATGGGACAATTGTCTAGGCTTAAAATAACCCACAAGGGCAGTTAGTCTAGCAGTAATCTAATCTAGGTGTGTGGCAATTAGCATATTGCAAATATGAAGTGCTTTGGAAGTGTTTGTGTGTCTCCTGTTTGCTCTGAATATTGCTGCTCTGTGGCTACATTTTATTTTGATTTGAAGCTCTTCATTTAAGGTTTGATCACTTTTATTTTGTATCTTATTTTAGAATTACATTTGCTTTGTTTTAAGTTTTCTGCTCTGTTGGAGGTTTAAGAGTTCTTGGCTAGGGTCAGATAAAAAAGTTACCAAAGAATTGCTTTCTAAACTGTGAATAGCTTCCATTAATTAGTGGGAGGAACTGAGAAACAGCATTGCTGTTATATTTAGAAATATCTTTATTTATCTGAAGTGTTTATGTGCCTCCTGTTTGCACTGAATATTGCTGATCTGTGGCTGCATTTTTCTCCCTTCCACCTACCCAGTTCTTGTTGTGTTCTTAAATTTGGTGGCTTTTGAGTTGCCCGTCCCTAATGTAAATCTGATTGTGGACACTCCTCCCAGTCCCATCGCATCAGCTGATTCTACTGGGTAGAGAGAGATCATTTGGAAAGGCCCACCCCCTTAGTTTCTCAACCTTGAATTATCATGTTTCCTTCCTTCCCACTTAACCTAAAGAAAAAAAATTGCTTTTTATTCATCTGCTTTTACTGTATTTGTGTTTCTTCCTACTGTATAACTTTATTTTGCTTTTGCTGTTTGTTCTTAAAAACATTGAGTTGCATTTATTCTAATGCATTTATTACTGCTTGTTAGTAGCCTGATTAAATTGTAACTGTTGGTCTAAGCCTTTTGGTTTAAGCACTTGGACTTCAGGCCAATTGTTTTACATTAGGAAGGTTTGTGGTCTACACTCTTGTGGAAGGAGAGGTAGCTTACATCCTTCTAAGTTGGGAATTGCTGATTGAAGGTTTAGTTGGTCTGTTATTCTAAAAGTGTCTTAGTTCTGGTTTAAGCACTTGGGCTTCAGGCCAGTTATTTTACATTAAGAAGGTTTGTAGTCTATACTTTTGTGGGAGGAGAGGGTAGATTTGGCCCTTCTGAGCTGGGAATTGCTGGTTGAAGGCTTATTGTACCTGCTTATTTGAACTGTTTCTTTCTGAAATTGGTGCACCTTGTTTGCTGTAGCTCAGACTAGATTCAGACTTGCAGAATCTAGGTCTGTTTGTATAACTTGAGCATTAATCCAGGCCATCTTCTTTTGCAAAGGGTTCTCCTGCACCCTGGTGGCAGGAGTGTGCAGTTAGAACTATTCTGATTAAAGGTTGCTGGAACAGGGCTCAGTTTTGAGCTTTTTTATTGGTTAATTGATTAATTTATTTAAATCAGTTTGTTCTTGCTTGCTACTGTGATATTTAAGTGTGTTTCTGTTCTCCTGTGCTAAATTGTACATAAACAGAGTTTAAATATCTTTAGCATAGTCTGGTTACAGGTTTTGCTATATCCAGGTCTGTTTGTGTGATTCTTGTGTTCCTGTTACACCATCTTGTGTTGGCCAAGGCCTGCCTGCACTTAGTGGGAGTAAGTGAACTGGTTGGAACTGGTCTGGCATGGGTGTTTAGCTAAGAGCTCAGGGACTAGGGTTGATTGGTCATTTCCAGTGTTTCTATTTTATTTAGTTTTTGTGGAATTTAAACTCTGCATTTGAATGGGTTTGTGCTTGTTGCATGTCACGCACTGCCACTGTATGCTTTTAACCCTTTGCAAGGTATCTCAGCTGCATTTTTTCTCTTACCAGTACTCCTGTGTAAGTCAGGCCCTCACATGCAGCTACTGTATCGATTTTATCCATCCCTACTCACACCTCTGGGTACTCTCCTCAGAAACTACCCACTCTACTATTCCTGACCTCTCTTCCACAGATACTCAAAACCATGGATGGACAATTTCCTATGCTTTCTCCTACTAGTCTGGTTAATATGGGCTTCCTGAGACAGTGTAGCAACTGCCTTATGTACACAGACATCCCTCTACTACTACAACCTAGGAACACAATATGTGAGAGATGCAATTACACTAAGAACCTAGAATCCTTGCTGTCTCAGTCACAAGCCAGTACATCTGACACTAAGAAGGTTGTCTGCACAAACACGACAAACACCACACCTCTAACACCACCCACACCTGTACAACACACTCCTACATATGCAAAGGTTCTCAACAAAACATACCTAAACAAAAGAGAACTCCAAAGCAAAAACACAAATGCGCATCACAACCCACAGCACCAAGCACCACACATAGTACACACACCAGTGTCACACAGCCTCTAAGGCCCAGCCACAAACCCAACATACTAATCATAAGAGACACTATTGTGAGACACACAGATGTGCCCCTCACCAGGCTAGACAAGGAGAAGGTCACAGTAAGTTGCTTGTCAGGTGCTAGAATCCACCACATCATGCACGCACTCAAGTCTCTTAACAACAGGTACTGTTATGGCTCTGTCATAGTCCATGTTGGTGTGAATGACTTGAGACGTACCTCTCTGGACTATATGAAGAGAGACATAATTGAGCTCGTTGAATATGTGTCCCAGGTAGGTATGTCCCTAGCCTTAAACAGCATCCTACCATCACCTAGAATGATGCCTCAATACAAACAGAAAATTATTGACTTTAACAATTGGCTTAGTTTCTGGTGTCATTCCAGGGAGATCCAGTACCTGACAGCCTGGAAGGATATGCTTGACAGACCATGATGGTTTGCCAGAGATGGCTTTCATCTGCCTCCCCTGGGCTTCAGGCTTCTGACAAAGGCTCTTGCCTCTCCATAGTACCTTTTTTAGGCAATGCCATGAGCACAAAATTACCAACATGAAAAATTCTCCTAAATGAAATTTAAAGGTCATGCTGCTAAACACTTGGAGGTATGAAACTGCACTCATTGCAAACATTCCTCACCCTGGAGGAAGCTGACATTTGTGCAGTCACTGTAACTTGGTTCAAAGCTGTGGAGAGCACCCCAGCCTTTAAGTGTTACTCATCCTACCATACTTTTAGACCCCAAACAGAGGGCTACAAAGCCAAAGGAGGTGGAGTTTCAATATTTATCAAAGACATACACACCTCCAGGCTAGTCAAATGGTATGACATACAGGAGACACTTGACAAAACACCTATTCACATCATAGCTAGTTACAGATCCCCAACCATGACTCAGGATGCCCAAGAGACCTATCTGGACTTACTTGAATCCATCAAGAATCACCCCTCTACCCTGATTCCGGGTCACTTTAACTACCCAACCATAGAGGGAAGACCTATTCCAGGCCAAACATGAATGCCCAGAGATTCCTTGACTTTGTCAATGCCAATGTATTGGATCAGCTGGACGACACCCCCATGAGAGGTGAAAATATCCTGGACCTGGTACTAACCAACATGAGTAGCCACTGTGGCACCCCTACAGTGTCATCCTCCTTGGTAAGATCCGACCATAAAGCGATCACGTTTGAAGTCACCATCTCCCCTGACCCCCCCTTGTCAGGGTCAAACAAAAAAAGTTTTCCAAAGCTGACTACAATCTCCTGAGAGCAGGTATAAGCAGCTTCACAGCCACCATCCCTTCAGTTGGAACTAGCACTAATGTCCAAGCCTACACCAAAAAACTATATGAGCACCTACATAGCTGTACGGACTCAGTAATACCTGACAGGACCAAATCATCTTCCTCAAGGAAGAGTAAACCTGTCTGGTGGACAGCAGCAATAAACAAACTCTATAATAAAAGGAAAAAAATGCTGTCCAGGACCAAGAAGGAGTAGGTGCCAAGTTGGGAGCAATCTCTCCTTTGTCTGAACAAGCAAATAAGGTCACTGGTGAAATCCTCTAAGGCTAAATTCAAATCCAAATTGGCCAACTCCCCTAAGGACAATCACAAGACCTTCTTCGCATATGTCCACAATCTCAAAGATAACTCCCAAATCTGCTCTGACTTGGTGGTCAAGATGCCCTCTCAAAGGCAAAAAATACAGTCTTTATGGGACCCGACAACATCCCTGGCTGCATCCTACATGAACTCAGGTATGAGCTCTCAGCTCCATTAGGCACCCTATTCAACCAAAGCCTAAGCATTGGCTTCATCCCAGCAAAATGGAGGACAGACACTCATCCCTCTACACAAAGGTGGAGTGTCCACCGACCGAGGCAATTATAGGCCCATCA
>NC_056725.1:84853279-85005779 GCF_019279795.1 Protopterus annectens
AGGAGTGACTACAGACCCTGGGAACTATCGCCCCATTAGCCTGACAAGTCTGATATGCAAAGCTATGGCATGCATCATCATGAACCTAATAAACAAGGATATAGGGAATCTCCAAACTCTGGATCCCACATAGTTTGGTTTTGCGAAGGGTAGATCATGCTGCTCAAATTGGTCGACTTCAAGTCAGTCACCAGAGCTGTGGATGAAGGCAAGTTGTTTTATACAGCCTACCTTGATCTGGCTAAAGCTTTTGATACAATTCCCCACTCAGGAATCATAGAAAAACTCACTAAGCCAGGCATCAAACCCTATATCACTAGGTGGGTTGCAAACTGGCTCACAGATAGATCCCACAGTGTGAAAGTAGTTGACTGCAAGTCAGACTGCTGACTAGTCACGAGTGGAGTCCCACAGGGTTTGGTCCTGGGTCCTTTCCTGTTTGGTATCTGCTTCTCTGAAGTCCAGGCCAACACGAAGGACTCTGGCTGACAAAGTTTGCAGATGTTTGCAAGTTTGGAACTATTATTAACTCCCCAAGTGATGCTGACATCCTACAGAATGGCCTCACTGAGACCATTGACTGGTGTCAGAACCATGGCCTTAAGCTCAATGCCAAAAAATGTGTCGTCATCCCTTCTGGGAAAAACCCGGTTCCCATGAATTACCACATTGATGATAGTCCACTGAACACAGAAGGCGTTATAAAAGATCTGGAAACACAGGTTGATAGCAACTTCTCTTTTGATCACCACATTGCCACTGTGGTTAGAAAGTCCTTCTGTGTGGCACATCTCATTACTAACAGTTTTGCATCCAGGAAGAAAGAGGTCATTGTCTCCCTCCACTCTTCTCTCATTAGGTCAATCATCGAGTACAATGTCCCATTTGGTATGTACCTCACTAGACACCTGCAACAACTGGAGAGACTGCAAAAGTACCTCACAAAGAGGATCCTAGGCCTTAAATACTTGTCCTATATGGACATACTCAAAAAACTCCAACTATTCTCTGTCTCATATCACCTACTTAGAGGTAATCTCTGCTTGACTTACAAAGCCATGTCTGACCCAGCTCTGTTAGAAATGCTACATCTAAAGAAATCTCAATCCCTCCACAACACACTCCAGACACCACAACCTCATTACCACAATTAACAGAGCATGCTGGAGGGACAGGTTCATAACCCAGAGACTGCCCATGCTATGGAATAGACTTCCCATACATGTCAAGCAGAGTACCTCACTGACCCTTTTCAAGAGAAATCTTGATAAGTGGATGGGAAACAGAAAATTCAACCCGAGCATAACTCCAGTGGCTCTGCTCAACAGAGGCACTGGGAACTAAGGTAAGGTGGCACTATGCCAGGGCAATTCTATGGCTAGGCTTGTAAAGGCCCCAGGGCTATTAGCCTAGTATGCACCTATGAACCTATGAAACTTTGAAGTGTTTGCATAGGTGTTTTTATACTTCAAGCAGACTCCAAAGAATTTTTTCCACAGGTAGATGGCAAATATTGGAGGTGTGATGGGGAAGAAAGCGGTAACAACAAACAAATCTTTTGAGAGTGTAATGAGTTGACAAACTTTAAAAATTCACTACAGAGTACTACGTCAGAAATATTGAGTGAGCAAATGGATGTAACTAAGGAAATACATTTTTTGAGCTGGGATAAAGGATCTGAATTACCTTGACATAGTAAGGCCTTGTTAAATTTAATTCTGGTGGAAGCCTAAAACGCAATTAGTAGAAAATGGAAATCGAAGTCTAAACCAGCTGGATTTGAAATAGTGAATAGATAATAGAGCTGAAAATTGGACCTTTAGGAAAGGGTAGGAGCAAGTTACATTGAAAAAATGGAAATTGCAGGGACAATACATGCAGAAAAAATGTTTTGGAGGAGGAATGAGGTTTAAGTGAAGGCAGGAATTGATATGTTTATGTAATGTTGGATCGATGATAGTTATATAAAAGAACATATGTGATGGATGATGTATATAACGGGGAACATGTTAATATGCTTTGTTTTCTTTTATGTAAATGTATGTTGTCCTCTGTCTTAAATGCTAATTCACTAACAATGTTTAAAACATGTGCCCTCCTAGTGTGTCTCAGAAAAAGGTCATGTAATTGGGGCTTGCAGAGTAATCCAGATAATCAATCCACCCCACTGCAATGACCCTCCATCTTTCTGAAGTGAGCAACCTTGGGCAGAAAGTTTCATAAATACTTATGAACCTTGAATATTATGAAAGCCCAAATCATAGTCAAAGTTAAAATATACACTTTATCTTTAAACATAGTGCTAAATCTGAAAATAAAAAAGATAATAAACTCAACAAATGTCCTGTATGAACAGCAACATAATCTTTGTCTTGTAGCTTCATTTGCACTTGTGTGAAGATTGTGTATTACTGCAAGACATTAGCATTGTTTATACATTATACTACACTTCTATTTCCAGAAATAGAATTATGTGTAAAAGCTACCTCTTTCTTTTTGAACCTAGTCTGGGGTCTCAATTAATCTTATAACTTCTTTCACAGTTGTAGTAGAACTGTGAACTACTGCCAGATTTGAGCCTCATTTAGTCATTTATTACAGCATTTCTGGTTAATTTCTGCATAGTCTGATGCCTTTGTCTTTGACAGGATCGCAGTGGTGGCAATATTGTGAATTTTGCTCCGGGATTTGTGCTTTTCTCCCATTTATTTTCTATGTCCCCTGTCCTCCAAATCCACAAGTTTTGCTACAACTTGTTCCATTCAAGCTTTGGTGGATCTAACTCTCTGTTTAATGTCCTTTACCCAACCTCTATGGATGTTAACTTATCTGAATGGGAGGAAGGAGCTTGGTCAATATCCCATATAAGATGCAGTCTTGACATTCATCCTTTGAAGTTCTTGCATTATCTGTTATAGGCTTACAGGGCTTGAGTTGCTCTCCATAATGTCTGCTTGATCTGCGATTTGATGCCGTAGAATGATCATGAGTTCAGCTTTGTTCCCATTTGCTAGGAATCTAGCCCTGACAAATTTTTGTTATTCTTCTTTTTTTACCAGATATCTTCTTCATCAGACATTAGTGTAGCTATAAATGATTATGATGTATGTATAACTCTTCAAATCACCTCAGATATGAAAAAAAACTTGAGTTATCCAAACTAGTAGAAAGAACATCAGACCTGAGTAGTTACTCAGCCTTCATCTTAAGTGGAAGTGCCCTAAATCTTTTGTTTTTAATGTTTTAGTAAATATCTGAAATCTTCTCACAAACCTGCATGGGACAAGTTCAATGTTAGCACCACTTTTTCCAATCTGGCCGGCATAATGACAATAATTAACTTGTAACCATGCTTTAATATTGATATAGGAATCTACAGCAATGTTGGTTTACATTACCTCATGTATTATATTGGCTACCTCAGAAAGGTAAGTACTACAGAATAGACCAACATGTAACACATGTAACATGCACAACCCACATATTCTGCAGTTCTTATCTTCGATGTCATGCTATTCGATGATATATGGTTCAATGTTCTCATCATTCGTGATTTTCATGATTCCTGAATTTCATGTTGCTGTTTTACCATTTATGGTATTGACATTTTGTGGTTATAATATTAAAGTTTTTCTGTATGCTACATCTTCTGGGCTGATCCTGAAAATAGTTCCACAGGGGTCAGTGTAGTCCCTGGTAAATAAGTAAACAAACAAATATAAGTAAACTATATATTTTAACATTTGGGGGCCAGGTGGGCATGGTTTCAGACACATATCAGGTAGGATAATAAACATGCTTGTTGTGACATCATCCCACACAAAATGATTGATATCTTAGTAAGAAATTTGTAAACTAACTGCCAGGAGACAAAACAAATCCATAATCGTGTAATATTTATAAAACATCTATGGGCTAGAATGTTTTTTACTTGGGATTTAAATGTAGCTTACTCTGATGACAAGTCAAATTCTACTCCCTAAGTAGGACCTAAGACCTCCATGGAAATACCATAACATTTGACTTTAATTTGCATAGTTTTGATGGGGCAATCCCTGAGAGAAGCATATACTCATCAACAAAATTCTCATTGAACCACAGTGACCTCATAACATACTGTTTGCACATCCACTTTGACAAGGTAGTCTAACCTTCTGTCTGTGAGGTAAACACCTTAACCATTATGCTGAGCACCAACCCTCTTCATAAGTATGATAATTTCTAACACCTTAAATGACTACACTGATATTGTTAAAAAAATACAAATTTTCAAAAAAAAAAAAGATATAACACTAAGAATTGTCATGCATTTTCTAACTTCAGCACATATTTTCAAAACTTGCTTTAACCAACAAAAAAACCTTTTAATAAATAATTTATCTCCCTCAGCTTTCAAGATGAGGGTGTTACACTCTCTGTCTGCTATCTGCTTTTAGGATTGCCTAATAATATGAGGCACAGATTGAGACAGACTGTTCCCAGCTAAGCATGGGAACTAAGGTGCTCCACCATTATCAAACTGTCTTAGTAACATTAACATTAACTTGCTGCTATCAATGATACTTTAAAACACTGATTCCTTTAATCTCTAGAAATGCAATGTGCATTTGAATATTAGAAATTAATAATGTATAATAAAATATATATGCTTAGGTATATTCAAATAAATTTAATATGGAAGTAAGCCTCAAGGAGAACTTCAGAAGTTCATATTAGCTTTCCATAATTGTTCTTAACATATATCAACTCACATAAAGACTATCTGATTGATATCTGTATTAAAACAACATGTCACCTGACCAGATCACTGACTCAAAAAGTACTTGCCAAAAAAATAAAACCCTGCAAGTAAGAAACTTGAGGCATTTCCTTAATTCAGGTTGACTAAAAAATCAAAAACTGGATTCCCAAAGATTTGAATCAGCATTGCTGAAGGTTCTGCTAAGAAAAATGCTGCCCTGAGCCAACAATCAGTACATACAACCAAAATACAGATGAGCATGGGTGGGGTGGGGAGTATGGCCAAGGAGACTCCCATCTATGAAAATTGCATTGCTAACACATCTGAGACTATGACTACTTCACAAGGTGTTAGGATACACACCTACCCCATGATGCAGTTCCATAACATTCTGTGTTAATGGATTTCATTATGCATTTGGCTAATGGTCCAGAGCTACCCATAGTGGCCACATAAGGAGCCTTTCATACAACTGATAGGACACATGAGCTGACCCAAAGACACATCTGTGAGTAGACGCATGGTAGAGTGAAGATGTGGGATGGGAAAGAGTACATGGCACAGAAACACTGCAGGGATGTCACTGAAACAGTGTCTATAGGAGAGGTGGTATGGTGTGGTACTGGTCTGGCTGGAGAGCTAGAACAAAATAAGTGAGCAACAGCCATTGAAATGCTATGGAACAGGTTTCTGGAATGGAATGGAACAGATAGCTGGAATGGTATGGTTGTCATGCATTATTGCAATGGATGGGACCAAGGTGGGCATGCTTTTGTTGTTTTATAGCAGCATCACATGTGCAAAAATGGGAAAGAATGGATTGTGGATGGATGGATGGATGCATGGATGGATGGATGGATGCATGGATGGATGTGTCAGAAAGGCTTGGGGAGGACTGCACTAAAATGAGTGAAAGGACTATAGGAGAGAATGGTAAGTTTAAACAAGGTGGCACATGAGGAACAGGTGTATCTCTTGTCCATAAGTGCTTCCATCACTTTCAAAACATCACCTCAGCCAAGTTTAATATTATCTGTTTCTTCTTGCCCTCAGAATATCACCTAAACCAAATTTCTTACCCTTTCTACAGTCTAGAACACAGTTTGTTTATTCATTATTTATTTACTTATTAATTGATGTATTGTCTTTGTTGACCAGGAAAGTTCAACTGGGTGTAACTCATTTTCAGAAGCTGCTTGGGCCCCAGGTAGAAAAGCTCCATTACATAATGTTTGTAATTAACAGTTTCATGTTTAAGAACAATATTGTTTTCAGCACAATTATACAGAATAAATAATGTTTACAGTCATGAATTACAATAAAATACAGGGTTGATCGAATGGATTGCATATAGATTGATGAAGGACAGGTTAGTTACCTGTAACAAATTTTATACAAGCTGCTAGGATATTTACAATAAGATAAGACATTGATTGATGCTAGAATCTTTACATTAGGATAAGACATTGCTTGATGGACAACACTAATGATGTAAGAGAGAGAAATATATGTTTGAGTATTGAGCATGAGTGTTAGTGAAAGGGTTGTAGATATGTCATAGAGAAAATAAGGTGAGGGAGATTGTCAAAAAGTGCTTGAGAGAAGGCGTGTTGGTAAGTTGAAGGAAACTGAAAGGGGATTTAAGATGCTGATTCAAGGGGAAAAATATAAGTATCAATGTTATATTAGGTTATATAAAGACAGAGAGAGAGATAGGGGAGGTAACATTTAAGTCATAAAGTGAGATTAATAAATGTCAGACGTTGAAAATTGGCTAAGATGTTATCTTGGACAAGGAGTTAGAAGGATTAGAGAGGTTTTGTTGGAAATCATGGGAGAAATAGTCAGGCTGGAGATGAGCCGGAGCTTATCATGAATTAAGAGTGAGTACACTTTTCTAGTATCATTGATAGGGGTGGAGAGGATTGCTTTGGGCCTGTATTTATCGAAGTCTTTGGATGTACTGCTTTGTGTATTGGTGTGATGAATGACTTCTTCCAGATTGATAGGATGTAATATTCAGATATAGACCTTTTTATTAATATAGAGACTGGGTAAGCAATACCATCAGCAGCCATTTTAAGTAGTCAGATGGGAGATGGCCAGCAGCAAAGCTGGTTGGCTTTAGATTAGATAGAATCCAGTGAATGGAGGTAGGAATTGGACTAAATTTAAGTTGTTGTAAGTAGTTCAAACACGGTGTTGATACTGAGAGGTTAGCAGAAAGATTTATGTTAATCAGAGATGTTATTCTTTGTATGGAGTAGGAGATGAATTGTGTGAGAATTGAGTCAGTTGTGTTATTGGTTGAGAGTGCAAGGGTGGGAGTTTCACGTGGGTATAGCTGCCTATTTATGGATGACCAGAAACATTTTGAGTTATTTTGATGTCTATTTTGGAGTGAGTTACACTAGTTTATTTTTTCTTGGTATTTTCTAATATTTCATAGCTGTCTAAAAAAGTTGTTATACATTTTGTGTTATATTTTGTGCCAGTCTTTCTTGGCTTTGTCACCTGTAACATAAGTTTTTTGGTTTCCCTTGTCAAGCATTGTGCTGGGTTAGCTTTAACTATTATGGTATATACTGAGGCAAGATTAGTGAGGATTTTTAGGAATGCATTACTGAAATATGCTACTACAGTGTTGAGGGACAGGGACTTGAGTAAATGGCAATTATATTGTGCCAATGTTTGGATGAAGGTCTCTTTGTTAATGCTGGTTGTACTGGGGACTTGTTTGTAACTTCTTTGTTTATCTTGAGTATTGTTACATCTTACTGTGTAAGTTGAACCTGGTCACTTATGCTGTCTAGTACAGAACCATGGATCCTTATTATGTTAGGATATTAGTTAGTGTCCAGTCTAAGGTAGATTGTCTACTTGTACATTGGTGGACTCATGTAGTGGATGTGATCAACTGAGTAAAGCCATAAAAATCCATGGAATCTGTTAGGGTGCAACTATTAATGATATTCCAATTTATGTTTAGATCACCTAGTATTATTGTTTCATAATAGATGTGATGAGATATTCAACTATAAAACATTTTCAGCAATGGTGATGTTATTTTCTGATGGAATATAAATGGATGATAAGCAGAGGATTTTTTCTGTTATTTATTTTGAGGTATGTTAGTAGCAGTTCTGCATTACTGACCTTAGTAGTTCATATGGATAAGGCGTGGCATTTAGTGAGTTTTTGTAAATAATGACAAGGCTACCTGAGTATGTTATATCCAAGTGGAGGGATTTCATTGTCATCTATTTCATTTTCAACTAAGTTTCAGTTGCTATGAAAATGTCAGGGAATACGTTGCAATACAAGCACATACTTTTGTATTTTATTCAGTGGCAGCTGGTGACTTCAAATTAAAGGAGGGCTGCAGGAGACAGCTGAATGAGTGGGGCCAATGGGAGTGGGTGTGGCCAACTAGAAAGGGGTGGAGCTATGCTCAAAACCACAACAACTGGAACTTTAATTAAATACGCTGCCCTGGGTGCCAAACAGTCATTACGAGAGTCCAATCAAGACAAAATGAAGTGTAGAAGAAAAAAATATTTCAATGCATTGGCTACATGACAACTTACTTAATATCCAGATGGAAACAGGTTGTGAGGCATGAAAAAATAAATTACTTTTTAAATACATTACTGGAATGCCAGTCAAAATCAAGTATAAAAAAACAAGCAGCACTCAACTCAAACCACTACTCCTTGCACTGCAGTTCTAATTATAATTTACATTCAGCTTTATAGAATTACCAAGTAACATGCTGAAAGCAGCAATCTCTGTGATACCCCCACTTGTAAAAATGTTTCTTATCCAAAAAAGACCTGCTGCCTGACACAACTATCTACTTGTTTCGTGGGGAAGACATGATCAAAGTAAAAAATGAACAGCAAACAAGAAACAAGCTCAAGATAAATTGCTTAAAGGATTCCTGCACAAGTTATGGGCCACACATGATAGATTGGCATTCTGTTTAGTTTAAGCCTGCAAAGATGACTACAAGTCTCCAACAAAAGATGACTGCAAGTCTCCAACAAAAGATGGCTGCAAGTCTCCAATAAATGTAATGAGCTTCTGAAAATACTGTAATCCTGTCCTTGTATTACAAATATTGTCATATGCATTTCAATACCCAAGGCTTATACATTATCTAGTTATGTAAATATTCTCTGCATGGCAACAATGAAAAGGCTTTCAATGCTGGTAATTTTTTAACAGCATGCTTATTAAAGCTTACTTGCATCTTACAATCTCCGACAAGCTTACCTTCTGTATCATCATTGCTACTTAAACAGAGCAACAGGGCACTGTGACAGCATGCATTTCCTGAATAATAAGAAGCATAAATCAACAGTATAAAAATATGACAGAAAACCAGAACATTCTGCAAAATCAAGGACAGATGAAAAGCCACGGTCGTACTTGTGGTCTATCTTGGATGGGGGAATACTCTGCACACTTACACTGCATAACTGCTCCTTGCCTTCCTTGGACACATCCAGAGCCACTACAATGGGGAGTGGGGTGCAACAAGTATGTCTCAATTTGAAATGTCTCTGGCTGACAGTGATGGCTCTGACACTCATACCTCTCAACTTCAGAGCAAGAAATCTGGACAAAGCCATACATAGAACTAGAAGTGGGACACAGGCCCAAAAATAAGGACAATTTTTAAATGTTGCTCTTATTAACTTAGATAATAGAACAGTAGTAGGTCTTGCATTAGTACAAATTTTCTGAAGGGTATGAAATCTGAAACTCAAATGTCTGCCATTATTTTCTAACTTCAATCTTTAATGACTTGCCACTAATTTGCCAGAAAACCACAATTTTATGAAAAACAGACCAAACATGTGATGCAAAAATATAAAGTTGCCACACAATACAGCTAGGAACCTGTCAAAAAAGGGACACCTTTTTAATATTAACACTGTTAACTTGAACAGCTAACAAAATAAGAGCATCTACATGCATTTCTGAAATAAAAGTAATCTATAACTCTGATCATTACAGTTATATATAATTGTAAACCCTCCACGTTTTCTTCCAAAATTGCCATTTTGAGGAGGGATTATTAGGGGAGAGCAACATTTTGAGCCAAAATTGGGGACAATTGAGAGGTTTGGATATTCCTAATTCTACAAAGCAATTTGCACATACCTCTCAACCTCTTAATGCAGGAAATCTGGACAAGGCCAAATATATTGGGGAAACATGCAAACACTACTAAAAACTGCTCTTGTATAAACTTAAGATAGTTGATAGAATATCAGGTCTTGCATTAGCATGCATTTTTCTGAAGATTATGACGTCTGAAACTCAATGTCTGTCATTTAGTGACTTCATTCCTAAATGATTTGCTAGAAAACCACACATTTTATGAGGAATAAACCAAAAATAAGAAGCAAATATCTATTCATTCTGCAAAAATATGGACAACTGAGAGGTATAGTTCAACCGGGGCTGTCTGAGTTTGCTACCCCCCCTCACAAAATCATGGTCGAATGGAGCCTCCCCCCTGCAGCCATTCCAACGTCCCATTCCTTGGTTATTTTTCCCCATTTACCATAAACACTGTAATGTGCATACTGCTTTACTTCTGCGATGATTTAGATTTCATTTGAAAGTTTTATTTCGCGTTTTACAGCACAGACCCTAATAGATTTCTGGGCATCTGCAGGGCAGAAAATACTTTCTCTGTATCTGGACTGCTGACTCAGGCATTCAGAGTTCGCACAGATTCCTACTCGTTAAAAAATATATATTTTTTTAATTTTATGTTTCACGTTTTTTATTTCTTTTATTTCTAGGTGGGAGGGCTGCAGTCCTGCAGTCCGATAGCACGAGCCGCCCCTGATTTTATTGCATATACATCTGAGATTCATATTAAATAGGAGAAGATGGAAATTTAAGGAAGGGAGGTAGAATGGAAGATTTGTTAGTAATTGTTGTTTGTTGAGGAGTAGGAGCAGGTTTAGGTGATAGTCACCATTAACTTTAGAGTGATGGCTTTCTTGATGAAATTGAACATCCAGTTACATTTATGTTTTATTTTTAGTAGTGGTCTTATGGATAGGTTATCACAGTATTTACATTTGAGACTTCTAGTAGAATTTGTTGTAAAAGTATGCTAGCTATACTGGTAGATAGGCTGGATAAGTGCTGGTGTAATGGGTTTGGGTTGGTAGGTGTCTTAACTGAAGGAGGTGTGATGGATGGTAAGGAGATCTACAACACTGAGAAGCAGAGAAGAAGGTTTTGAGCATCTTGGAACACGGTGTATGGCGATATTAAGGTTTGACAAGGGAGGGTTTTAGTTTTGCTAGTTAACAAGTATTGATCGAGTGAAAGAAACAAACGATTTTGGTACTTTAAATTACTGAGGCTGGGGTTTCTATGCTATTGAGGAGATGCTATTTTGAAAAATGATTGGATGTTGGTTGTTACTAGATTGTGAAGAGTTAGGTGTGGGGTTAGATGTGGTTTAAATGTAGTGTAGGTGGAGGTAGGGGGGACTGGGGCCAGGGGAGTGGACTGAGCCTGAAACAGAAGTATAACTGTTTTTTTGAGAAAAATAATCAGTGAAATTGTCTAAGCAGAAAGTAAACAAGTTCAATAGTGTTATTTAAAAGCCTGTTTCCAAGAGTAATTACTGCGAGGGATGTGAAATGAGGAAGTGTTTACCAAGCACTATTAAGAGAGGGTAAAATGCTTAGATAGATGGCAGGGAAAATATGTGTACTTAGCTGAGAAAGATTTTGACAGAATGCAGAGGGAGAAATGAGGAGGAAGGTAGACAGAGAGTTGTCCTGCAATAACAGGGAAAATATAAAAAGAGTGCAGACAACAGAACAACTGTGTCTCCAGTGAAAACAATAGGCAGAAAAATTTCAGGGGGTAAGAGCCAGTCTGAAATATGATAACAGATGAAAATATAAGAAACAAATAGGAGATATTATTATGTAAAAATGTGAGTGTCAAGAAAGATGTAAAGGGAGTTGATAAATCATAAGCACTGCATTAATCTAAGATGTGACTTATATGGCTGTTGTCACTATGGAAATCATACCTGAAACTAATGCAGAACAGTCAAGCCATATTGTGGCAGTGATAGACAAAGTGCTTTAAGCAAAACATTTCAGTTTGTATAGCCCTGTAATGAGTGTTCCAAATCACCCAAAAGATCTGTCCCTCTACTCAAGGATGCTCACTGTAATCAGTAAATAGAATTTTCCTGAGGACCTTTAGTGGACTGCTAACAAGTGATGACTTTTGTCTCAGTAACCATTCTTTTGTATCTTTTAATTAGAAAACTTTTAGAGAACTCATTTTTAAAGTTTTAATACACTTTGAAATTAAATTATTTCAGCAGCTTTTTTGGAGTTGACTGTTTTAGGATGATGTGTGTATTATTTTGAATATAATTATAACTCAGGAGCCAACCGTGTTTGTGACACACTAGTGATTGACATTCTTATGTGTGATCAATAATGAGTGAAAACTGGGTTTTTCATTGGAAAATCAGAATTGCAGTATTCTTGGGGTTTTCCCTAATATGCAGACACCTGGCGACCCTTTCCTTGAGATGCAATGATCTCAGAGTTAGTATGTATGTATGTATATATATATATATATATATATATATATATATATATATATATATGTGTGTGTGTGTGTGTGTGTGTGTGTGTGTGTGTGTGTGTATATATATATATATATATATATATATATATATATATATATATATATATATATATATATATATGTAACTATATCTATAGCGATATATATATATATATATATATATATATATATATATATATATATATATATATATATAGAGAGAGAGAGAGAGTTATACATAAATATATTATATATGTAGATACCTAGATATAGACATTAGGAAAAAAATACATCTGTGCTGTGCTATGATCTAACAAAGCTAGCATTTCTAAACAGCTGATTTTTGATAGCCTGTGCCAGCATTTAAGCACTTCGATGAAGTCAACTTTCAATTACATGAAACTAGTATATATATATATATATATATATATATATATATATATATATATATATATATATATGAAGTAGGGGTGTGTCAGGTAGGGGCCTTGCTCTCCTATGTAAATGTTTTTGGTGACTGAATGTTTTGCAATCACACTTATGAGTGCCAGTCCCCAAACAGACACTTTTATTAGAAAGCCTTGTAACAAGTTTTGGTAATTGTTTTGTTAAACACGATTACATTGCTTTCTGTATTACATATGTAATCATTTATTTGTATTTACATGGTGTAAAGGACTGATCAATGTGGACTTTGTTTACACTCCCATGAGCACTGTCTAATTAAGTGATTTTTTTAATCATACGGTAGGCAAATAGAAACTAAGGGAATCAAACCCCAGACTACAAGAAGCAGCTTGTTAACAGCTCATAGTTTTAATGCTCTGCATTAGCTGCCAGAGCATACATGCATACAGTTGATGGCCCTCTGTCTGACCATACTTACATCCTGTTTATAGTGTAATTTAAGTGAGTTTTAAAGGAATAACATAGTTTATTGTAGTACTGATTTTGATAAAAGCTAAATGTGATGTGAAGGAGCACAGCAGTTGCTTAGGAGAAACCCTACTAAACAAGGACAGCTTTAAGCCATGTGAAAGTTGTTTTAGTTCTGTGAAAATAGCTGCCACCCTAGTGGTAGTCAGTAATTACAGGCTGCCAGAAGGACTCACTGGCAAATAACATGCTTGTCTTCCTCACACAGGAACTGTCAGATAACAGGTATAGAAGTACTGCACAGACACCTACACTGAAATACTGACACGTTGCATTTGTAGCACAATACCTGAAAATTACATGGCTTGGGGAATGCTCCCCAATGTACCCCATCTAATTTTCTTTTTGAACAAAATGTTTTAGATCTTATAAAGTAGCAAGAAATCATTCTTTTGTACAGCTAGAAGTGATGAGTTGAGTAAGGGAGAAGTTCATATATAACAACTTGCTGTCCTCTATGAAGTGCTTAGCATTTACAGGGCAGAAAGTAGTGAATCTCAGTGTCATCTTTAAAATTAACAAACTGGCACCTGAGACTTGAAAGCACAATTTGGGCACGCAATAGACTGAGGTGCTATGCTGCATGTAAATATACTGACAGAGCATGCAGTGAAGGGCTGTCATTGGCATTATGTAACTAAAGCATGAATTAAGCAAAGCTGTTGTTTGCTTACAGTAAGGCAGCTTATGTTTGAGTCCTCTATGGGTCATTATGCACTAAACAGTAGACTTTCAAATAAGGTGCACTTTATAATATTATTATACCTGATGGCGCATACTTATTACATAAAAATAATTGTTTAATTAAAGCGATTAAATAACAAGGTCACATGTATTGCGATTCTTCAGGATAGCACTGACATGGGTGTCTATATTATATACAAATCTACACTGCATGCAAAATATATTATATGTTTTTTTTTAACTAATTTGATATTAAAGAGGAGGGATAGAAATATGCAGCTAAAATATATTCATCACAAAGTTAGGTGTATTGTATTAACCAAACAGATTTTTTTGCTCGATTCAGTAGCATCTGCTCTGCTTTTAAAAATTAAATGAAAGTAATTTGTAATAAGTAACCAATTATTACTTTTAAATAACTAATATAGTTGGGAGTCTGTATTTGAATGTAGTTTTGATGCATTTTGGAGCTTTTCTCCTAAGGCCTCCGCTGAAAATGAAACTTCTGTCCCAATTAGATTTTTCCAGTAAACAAATGTCAAGAACTAAATAAACGTTATCAGAACATTTCAATTAAGAACTTACATTACAGCTGTGAGAAGTATTTACTTCCCAGTAGACAAGAAGAAGGTATTTTGGCAAGTCAGAAGACACTGCATGAGTCTACTGCAGGAATTAAGAAACATCAATAACAGTTCTGTATAGTCTTCTGTTAACCATCTGACTGCAGAAGTGACTGGCAATGAATCATGGATGGATAATAGGCAAGCTAGCATGGACAACCAAAGCAAGAATGCATTTCAGCATATGTTTAAACAACAACATACAAATATAAGAATTTATGTGATGAAAGCTTCATAAAAAAAGGCTTTGCCAGGGCAACTATGTGTAACATTGCAGCCTGAGCAAATATGAACACAAATGAAAACTCTGTTGTCATACAGTTGACACCAATTAGTGCTACTGTCCTAGTGATGTAATTGCACACTGCCTGCACTTCTAAATAACATAAGAAGGCAGGAGTAGTGTTAACCAGACTTCCAGAATAGGGCGCAAGAATTTCATAGGCATTTTAATGTACTTTTAGATAAAAACTGTTTTGCAACAAAAGAGTGCTTTCAAGCATAAAGATGTATGAGAACATTATTTTGTTGTAAAAAAAAGTTTTGAAAAAAAATTACTACTGATCTTTATCCATATTTTTCAAAGCAGTAAATTATTTCCTATTGCAATCCTTCATATGTTAATTGGTGATATGTGAGTAGGGGAACAGGAGAAAGAAAAAGTGACAGGAGTACTTAGAAGAGAGAGACAACAAGACAAAATATGCATTTTTTTCTTCAGTACCACTGATGATGGGGATAAGGAGCTTAAATAAAAGGATATAACAAATCAGCATAACGAGCTGCATAGTCATTTCTATCTGGAGAAATTTTCAAAGCCATCCATCCATTATTAAAAAAGTTGAGATGTGCATAGAAGTAGAAAGTTTAAGTTTGTTAGCTTAGTTATCAAAAGAACATTTTTATCCTTTTTTAAGTATGGCTTTTAAAAACACTAGCAAAAAAAAAATCTGTGTGTGTGTGTGTGTGTGTGTGTGTGTGTGTGTGTGTGTGTGTGTGTGTATGTGTGGATTAATAGTTTGTATTCCAGCACACAAAATCAAACCTGATACTTATAACACACACCATTGATGCTGGTACATTAGCAGAGGTATGGTTAAATGATTCCAAATAGGGAGTCAGCATCAACAATTATGAAACTGTCAGGTCATTCATAAAAGGTAATATTAGGATTTTGTCCCTGAAAGACCTGGTGGTCGAACATTTAATTATCAATTGTGTGGATATAGTTAAAAAATAAAAGATATTATATATTTTGTTGTGCAGTTGTATAGACTACTAACTATACCATTTTAGGAGCTATCTGCAAACATATATGGGCTACTTTTAGAAAAAAGTTCCTTTTATTATCATCTTTCACCTCATAAAATGGAGTGGTGTTGAAGAAACCTCAACTGATAATCAAAGTCCTTTAAAGCATACCTGAAAGAAATACATACCAACATATGATAAAATTTCCATCTCAGGAATTAGAATTGCCTGGGGGTTCAATAAACTCCTTCTAGGCTTCATGCGAAGCATACATGGAGTTTATGTGTTTGTGCAATGAGCATCAGGGCTAATCACATGTTATAGCATTGCATCACACTTTCAGGAATACAAGCAATGTTTTTTTGGCCAGCGACAGCATTGATGGACATGAAATCATGTAGAAAAGCATGGACGTTGAAGGAACATGCGTATAAGTTGCCTGCTTTGCCTACAGGCAGACTTGCTCTGCGAGATTGCATAGACCACCGCAATGACTACCACAGGTGAAATTACTGCAATAACTTCAGTAAAAACACATTACAGAAAAGTGTACTCAGTCCGATGTACACAACAACTTTTCATAATGAAATATTGGATGTTGGAGTGATCAGCAATGGCAATAATACACTAGGCAGGGAATGTGTGCCGATTAAAATGACCACAGGCAGAAATGATAGGAATGAAGAAAGAGGAAGAGGGCATGTACAACATGATAATGTACACAAGATAGGATATGTCAACGTTTGTACACTTTCAAGATAAGTCAGTAGCATAACATTAAGCACATATGTAGATAGCACAGTACATTCTGCTGTTTACAACTGCTGTGCAAGTATATTCACATCATGACACATGATAGTATATATGTGATGGTCACACAAGGGTACATGTCAGTGCAGATGAATGGTTTTAATATAAAAATCACTGATATGCTCACTGGAGAGCAAGGATGTTATATACAATAGGGGCTATGTGAATATTGTGAAGATCTGCAAAATGGCTTGCTTGAATTTGACTGAAATTTCAGCATACCTCCCAAACAATAATGGAAAAATAAGCAGCAGACTCATGGACAACTGCTGACAGACGCGACACAATCAGACACAATTTTAAAATATTAACAACATTAATCTGTGACATTGCCAGAATATGTGAGTTTAAGTTATTATACATGTTCTGCAGGAACAGATGTGCACAACTATAATGATTGCCAGTATTCTATAAGGGGAAGTCACCACCCCTTTTCCAAAAATAAACTGTCTTTGGAGGGGTTAAGTGGGACCGTGTTACACCTGAAGTTGAATTCAGGGGCAATCCTGGCCATTTGAGAAGCCTATATAACACATAAACCACAAGCCACACATGCAAGAATCAAACCCATGCCAACATAGCTGTCAATGACAACAAAATTTACTGGGTGCAACAGAGAAAAACGTATCATACATGCATCTTGCACAACACATTGAATGGAAGTCTGCACTGTCAATTCCTAACAGGTATGCATCACTAACAATAGTTCTGTATGGGCAACAAGATGTGTGGAGGCACACTGTGCCAAACATAATACACCTGGCTAAAACATCTCTGGCTGACATAGGTATCAGCTATAAGGATAACAACACTTACAAACAAAACACTATTATGAGTGGGTTCTCTACACACAGCTGAGTATTGCATGCATGTGCCATACATAATAGCAATGGATATTGTCTGAAGCATCTACAGCTGATGAATGAATTAAGAAGTGGTGTGTTATAATGAATGGTATAGCAGTACGTGAGACTGACAGTAATGCATCAAATATGGCCATGTGCACGGAAACTACAGCAGTATAAAGCCTAGCATCAATGAGCAAGGAAGCTGTCACTGTGATATTCTTCATATGCCAAACAATGCATGGAGGACCCTGTATAAGCACATGTCAAACTGCAAGACATTTGCCACACGATCACTGTCCCCCTGACATTGCCAGTGAAAATGTTGTACTAGCATGAACTTCTGACATGCATGCATATTTGTTCATGCAAACTATAAAGTTGTAATACTGATGTGATGTACTGTTATGTCTGTGATGCTGTACAATCAAATTATAGCTGTACCTAGGATACACTTGGACTTCATAGCTTCATAGTTTCATAGGAGAGTGCTAGGCTAATGTCCCAAGATGACATAAAAGCCTAGACATATTTAACATGAATTTCACAATTTAAACAGCTATGTGAACAAAGTTCACACAGTCATGAGTCTATGCTATGTTATCTAAGACCAACTACCTCTGTCCATGAGAGACATGGGTGTAACACCAGGAGTACAATTACCATTAACCATCCATTGATGTAGGCTGCATTTGAATAGGGTCAGGAAAGGCCTTTGCTTTAGATGAATGGGAAGCTTGTTCCAGAGAAGGTGCAGTGTCTGATACACATTTCTATCTCTCCAATATGATTTATTATGTCAGAGGCTAGGTTAACATCTTTGGAATGTGCGAACCTCATACAATTTGCTTTAACAATGTATAACATTTCCATCATGGCCAGATTGTAGAATGCCCTGTACGGCAGAAACAAATTGGACCTTAATATTCTTTAGGAGACAGAATACAATAATATGCCTTTCAATCTTTGTCTTTTACACCCTGTATATTTATTGTGCAAAATATCTGGTGTTTGTCCAGCTGATGCAGATGTGTGGTGAGTTCCATGCAAAATGGTGCATTGTCCTCAATTACTGTTGTGGTGAGAGCCGAATATAATGGAATTATAACATCCTTTGATCTGGATGACATGTCCATACTTATGAGTTGTGCCACATAGAAGGGATTTGTTACCACTTTGGACACATGGTGATCGAACTTCCGATTGTTATCTATCCGAGTATCCAGATCATGTACCACTTGGTCTACTCATTGGGGTTTGCTGTCTGTATTGGAATTAGCTTGGGTATTTGCTTTGCAAAAGGGAATAATTATGCTTTTTTTTACATTTTATTGTGTCTTCATTGCTCTAGCACCAATCATTTGTGTGGGTTTATACCTTCTACGGTGTATCAATATCATTACTGGATTCAAGGATTGTCCACAATTTGCAGTCATCCACAAATCTGGCTGAACAAAGGCTGTCTAAGTTTACCTTGACTTCTGTGAATTAAATATCAAACAGGAAAGGGCCTAGTATAGAACCCTGTGGTACTGCGCTGGTCACTGGCCTCTTGTTAGAGCTGAATTCACACATTTTGACAGTATGTGTCCTGTTGGTGAGACATTGTACTACCCACTTGGTGACTTAGTGTTTTATGGCCAGTTGAGATAGTTTCTCTGTAATACCGGAGTGTGGAATTGTGTCAGATACCTTGATCAGGTCAAGTTAGGTGGGATGCACATTCTGTTCCTCATTCATGGCCTCGATGACCTTCTTGAAGAAGTAAATGAGATTTAGCAGACATGATCTAGCCTTAACAAATAAAAAATGGTTTGGTTACACAGTTGGAAGATTACCTACGTCTTTAACTCATTCCTTCCAGTACAGCTCTTTTGAGTATGTACCGTTAACTCCCAGTGGGTGTGGCCTGAGCCTTTAAAAAAATGAAGTTATCACCTTACAGTTCAAACAAATACTCATTGACAGCGGTCACATATTAGTCCAATTGTGTTTGCCATCATGTATGCTTCAAGATAAAATACTCTGATACCTTGTATGTAGCATGGTTTTGGAATTATTACTGCAAATATGAGCAAGCAATATTTGATGCCTAGTGGTGCAGCAGGAGATAACTGCAGAAACATCTGTAGGTGCACTCAGCTGTAATGAAGTCCATAATGATTCTGTCCATTGGCTTACAGATGAGGCTAGTCAGGCTTATGGCTCTATAATTATCCATGTCAGGTAATGGTTCCCCCTTGTTCAGAAAGGTGACTGTTGCTGTCCATCGTTCTGCCAGAAAATAGCCTGTCTGAAGGCTGTGTTTAAGTAGGGATCCAACTGTGCCTGCTAGGTCATGTTTTAATTTATTGATAAGACAAAATGGGGTGTTTTCAGGGCTCATTGATGCCTTGATTTTAGCCTTAGAGAGCACACAGATGAGCTGATCTTTTGAGAAAATATGCTGAGTAATGTTTGTACATTGGGTGATGAGCAGTGGGGTCACGGGGGGAAGTTTGATCCAAATCTGTCAGCTAGCAGGTCGTCTATTGCCTTCAGTTGAGTATTGGTAGTGGCATCCACAACCATCAGTGTGCATAGCTGTGTATTCCCCTTAAGATTTTGTGCTTACTAAAAAAAAAAAAAAAAAAAAAAAAAAAAATATATATATATATATATGTGACAGCACTGCCAAATACAACCTTGGATATGCATCACATGACACATTGGAACTGTGAACACAGTCATACAACTCTACGTATTTCATGTTATTACATCACTTGTGCATCATATGCCTATGGATAAGAGGTGTTGACTACAACTCAGCTGAGATATATAAGTATCCTGTTTTTTCGATTATTTATACTGATTATTGTTTCTAGCAATTTATATATAGCACTTTTATTGCCTGCTGCTTAGTTTTTGAGTGTATTTTATTGATATTAAGTAATCTGCACGGGTAACTGATTTGTTTGCAGTTAAAAGCATTCTGTATCTTTACAAATCTTTATCTGTTTAAAAACTTTCATTTTGTGGCTTTCTGTAGTGCTTACTGTCTGTAGGCTAATAGCTTTAGTATTGTCTCCACCCTCCCTCCCTGTTGGTGTCATGCTGTTTATACTTGGTGGCTTTGCAGTTGCCCTCCCCTACTGTAAATCTGATCTGGGACACTCCTCCCAGTCTAGTGTCATTAGCTCATTCTACCTAATACAGAGAGAACATTTAATAAGGCCGTCTATTTCTCCTTTTTCCCTTTCAAAAAAGAAATAGTTTTTTCCTGAATCTCCTTGTGTTCTGACTGTGCTTCTCAAACATTTTGGAAATATAGAGTATATTTTAGAGCATTTATTATAATTGTAATTGCCTTAATATTTCTACAACTAAAGTGCTCTGGGTAGCACTGCATCTGAAGTGTTTGTGTGTTTTAGCTGCTTTTCTGTATATATATATATATATATATATATATATATATATATATATATATATATATATATATATATAGACTTCTCTGTATGTGTAGACTAGCTACTTATTCTGTTGTGTTACTGCCTCTTAAATCGTTTTTCAGTTGTGCACTTGCATTGCTTCATTTAAAAAGTTTTAAATTGCTAATTTTGTAGAGTTTTAATTGCATTTACTGTTTAGGACTACACACTCAGCTTTGCTTGTCTCAGGACTTTATTTTCTGTGTTCAGAGCTATCCAGACCTTGCTGTGGTAGAGGGAAGTCCTACTGCTTACCAGTGGGAGTGGTGAGCATTGTACTGCCTATCTAACACTAGAGGAGTGGTTTCCAGCTCTGAAATTGTAATTTTATTAGCCTTTTTGGGCTGATTTCTATCCCTTTCAACTTTCTGGCTTAAAAACTCGTGTGTTTGCACATTTTTCACATTTTGCAGCACTGCGAGGCTACAGTTAAACTATTCCAGCTGCCAGAAAGTCTGCTCTTCAAATTTTCCCTTAAAACTAGCTGGTTTCTCAGTAGTAGCACTAAAATCTGAACAGCTGTGGCTAGCACTTGCTCTAGAACCTGCTGGAAAGCACTAGGAAGCCTGAAAATGATACAAGCACTCAGCTCTCCTTGTCAATAAGGAGAAATTAATCATAGGCACTAAACAGCCTATAATTGCAAAGTACCTTACAAAGGTAAGGGAAAACAGCTCTTAAACTTTACAAAAAAGCACATAAACAGGCATGTCCAAGGGTCAGCTTCCGGTGATTTCTCCTGTCCACCTGGTGAATCTGGGCATACTGGGGCAATGCGGCAACTGCCTCATGTACACAGACAATCCTCTCCTTCTACCACCCAACACTACAACCTGGGAGAGATGCACTTACATATCCAACCTGGAAGCAAAGCTCTCTCCGGCCAAGATTGTGCTAGACAGTCAAGAGGAGAAGGTTAACACCTGCATTACACCTCAAGCAACTCATAGCCCTTCAAAATCCACACCATCAACACCCACGCATAGCAACACTAAACCCACATATGCGGAGGCCCTTAACATTAACCTGCCCAAGCAACAAGGACCTCTGAAGCCGAAACGCAAATAAACACCAGTCACAACCAAAGTGACACATAGCTCACAACACCAGTGTGCCGCCCAACAACAGCCCCTAAGGCAAGACAATGTACCCAACACTTTAGTCATAGGTGACTGTATAGACAGGCACACTGATGTCCCACTCACCAGGCTGAACAAGGAGAAAATTACAGTCAGCTGCCTGTTGGGCACCAGGATCTGCCACATAACACATGCACTCAAGTCACTCCACAACAAGTACAAATACGACTCAATCATTGTCCATGCTGGAGTGAATGACTTGAGATGTACCTCCCTGGACTACATGAAAATAGACATGGAAGAGCTCTTGGATCATGTGACCCAGGCAGGTATGACCCTAGCCCTGAGTAGCATCCTGCCTTCGCCCAGAATGATACCACAGTATAAGGACAAAATGATTGACTTCAACAGTTGGCAAAGCTTCTGGTGTCATTCAAAGTGGATCCAGTATTTGTCTCCCTGGGAAGACATGATCGACAAACCACGATGCTTTGCCAGAGATGGTCTGCACCGGTCACCTCTGGGATTCAGGTTACTGGCTAAAGCTCTTGCCACCCCTATAATGCCTTTTTTCAGGCAAGGTTCAAAGGATAAAACCACCACCGTAACAGATACAAGCATGCAAAATCTGAAGGTAATGCTACTCAATGCTAGAAGTCTAAACCTTAAAATGCACTCTCTCGTAGCATTCCTAAAAGTGGAGAACATCGATATCTGTGCAGTAACTGAGACCTGGTTCAAGGTTCCAGAGAGCACCCCTGCAATACCAGGCTACAATTCTTACCACACTTTTCGGCCACAAAACCAAGACCGAAACACTAAAGGTGGAGGAGTGTCCATATTCATCAAAGATATTCACACCTCCAGGCTAGTTGCCCAACACAATGCATCTGAAATTCTTCAGGTGCAACTAACACTAGGTAAGAATGCAATCCAAATTGTAACTTGCTACAGATCCCCCACCATGCCCCAAGATTCTCACTACACCTTTCTAAACATACTGGAAAATATTAAGATACAACCATAATACTGGGTGATTTCAACTACCCTGCCATTAATTGGGAAAACTACTCGGGTACCAACTCCTTTTCCCAACAGTTCTTGGAATTCATAAATTCCAACACCCTGGATCAACTAATCCATTGTCCCACCAGGGGCTCCAATATCCTAGATCTGGTCATTACCAACATGGGAGATAGATGCTCCACACCAGTGGTCACCCCCTCATTGGTCAGGTCTGACCATAAGCAAATCACCCTTGACATCCACATCCCACCCCCACCCCAGTAAGGAAACCTCCTTAAAAAACTTCTCCAAAGCCAACTTCATGCTACTGAAGTCAGAAGTGACAAACTTCACAACACCCACACAGACGGGATCTGGAAGTTCGACTGCAGAATCCTACATTAAGGCACTGTACGAGCACATCCACTCGTGCATGAATCGTGCCATCCCAAATAGAACCAAGATGCTCTTCTCCAAAAAAAGGAAGCCAGTCTGGTGGTACCCTGCTATAAACAAACTATACAACAGAAGGAAGAAACTGTTGCAGAAAAGAGGAAAATCCCAGGATGCAAAAAACTCCATCACCAGCCTCAGTAAGAAGCTGAGATCCCTCATAAAATCCTCAAAAGCTAGTTACGAAAATAAAATTGATTAAATAAAAAAGATTCCAAAGACAACCACAAGGCATTATATAGTTATGTCAAGAATCTAAATGGCAATGCTCAGATATGCTCTGAGCTACAACAGAATGGCATTAAATATACTGATCCCAAGGATATTGCCAATATCCTGGCAGATCGATTTAGTGCCAACTTCACCCCCCTCTCACCCCCTAAAGGGCCCATCTCAATACCAAAAGATTGCCAAATTCCGATAATCACAGCCACACAGGTAGAAACCGCACTCTCCAAAGCTAAGAATACAGCATCCATGGGACCAGATGACATCTCAGGCTGTGTACTACATGAACTACAAAATGAACTGGCACCTCACCTAAGTGTCATGTTTAATCATAGCCTCACCTCAGGCTTTGTGCCCACTGAGTGGCGCATAGCTACAGTTATCCTGCTTCACAAGGGAGGATCCACCTTGGATCCCGGGAACTACCATCCCATCAGTCTGACAAGCCTGATCTGCAAGGGCATGGAACGCATTATCATGGAACTTATAAACAAAGACATTGGCAACCTTCAAACACTGGACCCCACCCAGTTTGGGTCTGTGAAGAGCTGATCTTGTCTCCTGAATCTGATTGACTTCTTCAAATCAGTCTCTAGAGCTGTGGACGAGAGTAAGGCGGTCAACACAGCCTATCTGGACCTCGCCAAGGCCTTCGACACCATCCCCTACTCTGGAATCATAGATAAACTTACTAAGCTGAGCATAAATCCCTACGTCACTCGATGGGTTGCCAACTGGCTTACTGACAGAACCCACAGTGTAAAAGTAGCCGACTCCAAATCCAGCTCCAGATAAGTGACAAGTGGAGTACCTCAGGGTTCAGTCCTGGGACCACTCTTGTTTGGCATCTACTTCTCTGAAGTACAGGCCAACACTAAGGGGCTCTGGCTAACAAAGTTTGCAGATGACTGCAAACTGGGAGCCATTACTGAATCCCCAAATGATGTGGATATTCTACAAAAAGGCCTTACAGAAACAGATGCCTGGTGCCAGAGCCATGGGCTCAAGCTTAATGCCAAGAAATGTATAGTTATCCCCTTTGGAAAAAAACATGTACCCATGAATTACCACATAGGTGGCAGAACACTAAATATTGAAAGTGTGATGAGAGACTTAGGGACATAGGTGGACAGTGGTCTCACTTTCGATAACCACATCACCACAACAGTCAGGAAATCCTTCTATTTGGCACACCTCATCACTAAGGGCTTTTCATCCAGAAAAAAGGAGGTCATTCTCCCACTGTACTCATCCTTCATTAGACCCATATTAGAGTATAATGCCCTGTTTGGTATGTACCTCACAAGACATCTGCAACAGCTGGAAAGGCCACAGAAATACCTCACTAAAAGAATCACAGGCCTAAAACAGATGCCATATGCTGACCGTCTAAAAAAACTCCAGCTATACTCTGTGGCATATCGTCTACTCAGAGGCGATCTCTGCTTAACATAACATGCTCCACTTAAAGAAATCCCAATCTCTCAGAGCCACACGCTCCAGGGATCTAAACCTTATCATCACAATGAACAAAACATGCTGGAGGGATAGGTTTCTGACCCAGAGACTCCCATACTCTGGAATAGACTGCCTATACATGTCAAGCAGAGCGCCTCATTGGCCCTCTTCAAAAAGAACCTTGATGATTGGATGGGAGATAGGAAATTCACCCCGGGGATCATGTCAGTCACGCTGCTAGACAGGGGCCCAGAGAAGTAAATATTGTGGGAATAAATATCCAGGGAATTGTTATGGCTAGGCTTGCATAGGCCTTAGAGCCGATAGCCTAGTACCAACCTATGAACCTATGAACCTATTGAAAAGGTGTGTGTGAGGACTCTGTTGCCATATATGGGCACATTACACATGAGGTGGGTGTGATGCATACAGAACAGTTAATGACACAAATGCTGACAGTCACACAATGTTGCTGGGCAACACCTAAGTAATCCTTGTGAATAGCAACACAATTGTGCATACAGTGAATTCCCCAAGGTTACAAGTGAATCTGACCTGGTTATATGCTTGTGTATATAACAGCATTACAATATGTGGATGAAATAAGGTGTATGTGCCCATGTAATCAGTATGATACAATATTGTTGCATGTCTCATAGCATTTCATGATGGTAGGTATATACATGGAGCATACTGCAAGTGTCACTGTGATGGTTGAATGAGAAATGTGTACAATGTTAATATACCGCACTACAATAACACATGCCTTATTAATGCAACAATATACATAGCATCATCCTATGGCAGCTCTCTTCAAGATGCATTTTACTACAGCTGTTATGGAAGGAAATGTGTAATAAAAAGGCAGCAGTGTCCATCAATGCATTATCTCACATCACAGTTTGGAATATACTGTTGTAGGGCTACCGTACATCCACATCTCAACACAGCAGATGTGGATAACAGTAAGATTGACATGTGCAATCTTCATAGGGTCATAAGACATTAATAAGCTAACAGCCAATATCACATAAAACTTAGCCATTATTATTAAATAGCATTTAAACCAAAATCACCATATGTATATGACGGCAGATAGTAGGGATATGTGCATACAGTAAACTCTCAGGTAACCAGAACTCAAGCAACCAGAAAAAAAAAATCAAAGAAATACAGTACAGTATAAACTACTCAGTTTTTCATGTGTTGCACTTTCTGTTTTCCCTCCACAGAAACATACCTTACATTTTTAGAGTTTTAAAAATGAAGATACAAATAAATTCCCTCTCTCCCCAACAGGAGAAAAAGTCAAACCAAACAAGTCAATTCGATAAAATGTTAACACTCGCGCCATACTCAGTTTACATCAGATTGCACATTCTCTCTCTGATTTCTCACACAAACATAGTCTCTTCAGCTTCGTGCATGGATTCACTCACTCTTTCTCTCTCTCTGATCTCTCACACACACTTTCTTCAGCTTTCATACATCTCTTTGATCTATCACACACTTTCACTTCTGCTTTCATATATGCATTCACTCACTTTCTCTCGCCAATCTCTCACACACACTCACTCTCTTCAGCTTTCATACATCTCTCCAATCTCTCACACACACTCACTCTCTTTGGCTTTCATGCATCTCTTCAATCTCTCACATGCATTCACATCTGCTTTCATACATGCTTTCACACCCACACTCTCTCTCTCTCTATTCAATTCATTCAATTCCAATCCACTCAGCATGCCACTGAAAACCGTTCCATGTGCCACGCTTTCTAGCAGAAATATACGTTTAAAATATTATTATTCCAGCCAGGCTTTTAATTATGGTATTTCAATATTAAAATCAAATCAATACAGTGTTTATGGTATGGTATGGTATAGTATAGGGTACAGTATTTGTCAAGTCTATTTTTAATAGTAACTGTCAAGCAACCAGAAGCTACACTTATCCAGCATCTACCAATTCCAGTGGAAGACTATTTTTAATAGTAACTGTCAAGCAACCAGAAACTACACTTATCCAGCATCTACCAATTCCAGTGGATGCTGGTTAACTGAGAGTTTATTGCATTGCATACTGCCTCTTTTCATATGTGACATTTCCTCTACCCCACGGCAGAATTAGCAATCACACATGTGGTGGTCTGCAGATGGCTTGCAGAGGGCCCTGGAAGGGCTTGTGCTTCACAATGTATGTCTGCATTTTTGAGATGATGATATCAGACAGGGATTTGCAGGAAGCATGCCATGTTGGTAGAGGGAAGTAGGGTATCTTGGATTTATGGGGATGTGTTAAAGGTTCTCCTGAGTGGGATTCAAATGAAAAGAGATTCAAAAAACTAAAATAATGACTGCAATATAACATCAAATACACACAACAGTTGAATGAGGTCAAATGTGAACATTAGGCTTGTGTAGGTATACAAACTGTAATCCATACAACGCAACATAGGTTCATAGGTTCATAGGTGTTTACTAGGCTAATAACCACAAGGGCCTTTCTAAGCCTAGCCATGCATCCCAAATCTCTGACAAGTTCTGATACCCTTGATAAGTGTAAGCAGGGGGTTGGGAGATGAATCAATTGCAGGTCACCTGTTTGCATCAGAGACATAGGTGCCAAACCAGGGTGAATTTCTGTTTTCCCATCCAATTGTCCGAGTTGCACTCGAGTTGGATTAGGGAGGAACACTGCTTCACATGGTTGGGGAGCCTGTTCCATAGACATGGTAGTCTCTGGGATACATACCTATCTCTCAGAGCTTCATAGGTAGGTACTGGGCTATCAGCCCAAGGGCCTAAGTAAGCCTAGCCAACAAGATTCCCTGGCTTACGCCACCCAAGAAAGTTATTTTCCTGTGCCCCTGTTGAGTAGAGCAACAGAAGTGATACTCGGGGTGTATTACCTATTTCCCATCCACTCATCAAGGTTTTTCTTGAAGAGTGCTAATGAGGAACTTTGCTTGACATAGATGGGTAGCTTGTTCCAGAAGTCTCTGGGACAGGAATCTATCCCTCTAGCATGTTCTGTTTATTGTGCTGACAAGGTTTAGGTCCCTAGAGCATGTAGCTTGGAGGGATTGGGATTTCTTTAGGTGTAGCATGTCCAACTATTATGCATTTCTTTCTCCAGCAGGTCCTATTTATATCACAGACGAGGTTGAAGTCTTTAGAATGGATAATTCTGGTACTGTTTGTTACAAGCTGGAGCCAGGGAGATGAACCATTTACAGGTTGCCTGTGTCCATTAGAGACATAGGTGCAAAACCAGGGATGAATTTCCTGTTCCCATCCAATTATCCAAGTCACATTTGAATTGGGTTAGGGAAGAAAGCTGTTTCACATGGATGGGGAGCCTGTTCCATATATGGGTATTCTCTGGGATACATACCTGTCTCTCCAGCAGGTCCTATTTATATCACAGGCAAGGTTTAAGTCTTTAGAATAGGTAATTCTGGTGCTGTTTATTTTGTGGATATGTAGGAGGTCCTTCAGAGTGGGCTCTGACAATGCTCTATATGCCAGGAATAGATCTCCCCTCAAAAGCCTAGGAATCATAATACAGGGATAAGACCTAGAGGCAGTCTGCATTGGACATTTTACTTATGCCCTGTATTTGTTTAGTGAGAAACCTCTGTGGATGTTCCAGTTGTTGGATATGGCTGGTTAGGCACATACCGAAGGGGGCATTGTATTCAATGATAGGTCTGATGAATGTCAAATACAGTGGAACAATGACTTACATGGACTTAGATGCCATACCTTTGTTTATAAGTTGAGCAACATAGAATGTTTTCCTCACCACCGTAGACACATGATGGTCAAAGGCTAGATTACTATATGTGTCCCTAAATCCCTGACTACTGGGTCAACTCTAAGGAGTGTGTTGTCAATATGATAGTTACTAGGAGTGGGTGACTTCCCAAAGGATACTATTATGCATTTCTTGGAATTTAGTTTTAGTCCATGGCTCTGATACCAGTTCTTTGTCTGTGTCAGCCCCCTCCCGGAGAACATCTGTGTCAGTGTGGAATTCAATAACAGCTCCTAATTTGCTATCATCTGGAAATGTAATCAGCCAGAGACCATCAACATTAGCCTTGACTTCAGAGAAGTAAATGCCAAAAAGGAGTAATCCAAGGACTGATGCCTGAGGGACTCCACTTGTGACTGGCCCCTTTGTAGAGGTGAACTCCCCAATTCTAACTTCCTGGGTCCTGTTGTGAGCCAGTTGGCTATCCACCAGGTGATGTACAAGTTTGTACCTAACCTCTTGAGTTTGTCAACAATGCTCAGATGAGGTATTGTGTCAAATGCTTTGGCCAGGTCAAGGTAGGCAATGTGAACCATTTTTCCCTCATCCTTTGCTTTGGTAACATTCTCAAAGAAGTCCACCTTGTTAAGTAGGCATGATCTGCCCTTGATGAAACCAAACTGGGTTGGGTCCAGTGTCTGGAGGTTTACTATATCTCTACTGATCATTTCCATGATATTTCTTTCCATGGCTTTACATATAAGACTAGTGAGACGTATGACTCTGTAGATGGCCCGCCTTTGTGCAGAGGGATGACTGTTGCTACTCTCCATTCATGAGGCATGAAGCCTGTTTGCAGGCTACAATTAAATAATAATTCCAGAGACCCTGATATGTCATGTTGACTTTACTGGAAAAGCTTACTCAGACTCTGCCACAGCTTGCTGTGAGGGAAAGGTTAGTTTGCTTTTGATTTCTGACTTTCCATTGCCATATTACACTTTATAGAGGATTACAGCATCACTGTATACTGAGAAGAAGATGCTGGGAGGAGTGTGCCACATAGATGTGGATTCACATCTTGGTGAAAAATTGTCTACCCACTCATATTTGAAAGAACACACACATATAGTGTGCTGTGTGATTAGAAAGACAAACTATCTACCTACCCAAGCTAGAGAACACAGTAGCTAAAACATGTGCCAACACAGATATCTGAGTGTAATACTGTCAAAGTGAACCTTAGAGGGGATCACTTCATAAGTGGATATTGATGATTAGAATTGGACAGGAGTACATGACATAGCTGTAGTCTCACATGTGGTTTAAAATTGTCTCCAGACTGATAGTAGAATGAACATGCATGCACAAGTTGACCACAGTAAAATTAGAAACCCTACCTAGCTATCTACAGTAGCTACCAAACACAGTACTTAATGCAAGGGCCACAGAACAAGTATGACTTTGAAACTGACAGACAACACTTTATAGCGAATGACATCATCAGTGTCTGGTGAGAAGATGTTAGTAGGAGTGTCTCACAGCTGTTCTAAAATGGCAAATGAGAGCTAACTGAAGACAGACACACACACACACACACACACACACAGACACACACACACACACACACACACACACACACACACACACACACACACACACACACACACACACACACACACACACACACACACACACACACACACACACACACACACACACACACACACACGTTGATTGCAGTGAAATTAAAACCCATATCTATCTATCTACAGAATATGGTACTTAACACAAGCACCACACCACAAGTCTGACTTTTATAATGTCATACAACACTTTATAGGAGATGACATCATCAATGTCTGGTGAGAAGATGTTAGTAGGAGTGTGTCACATGCTGCTGTAAAATGCAAGCATGGAAAAGAACAAAGGAGAAGCAATATAGGAATTTGCCAGAGGAAATCAAGAAAGAACTATAGTTATCTACTTCTTTAACAGTGTTATGTGAACATGGACTGTCACCACAAAACAGATAAGTGACAACAACGCAATCATGTTGTACAGCCAATTGGACCAAATCAAGCGTGTCAAGAAGACACACACGAGAAGAGCTATGCATAGAATAAAACTTTTTTGTGGGACAGGTGCCAATTTTTTGGGGGGATTTCAAAAAATGAGGAATGTTGGGGAAGGAACATAGGAATGTCAAGGTCAGGTAGGTGGGGTAGGTGAGGAAGCAGGGACAGGCAACCAAGACAGGCACAGGGACAGTGATGGACACCCTCAGAACTGTCATCACTGTCACCTTCCTCAGCTTATTGTTGGATTGCTTGATGTTTTTTTTTTTTCTGCATTCCCACAAGCAACTTCTCCAGACAGCTGAGGTGTGTATCAATGCTACATTTTAAGAATTCATGCACTATCCCTGGTATCTCCTAGTGGGTTATATAATCCCCACCTCCATCAATACTCTTTCAGGCTACCAATACCCCAGCTGCCAGGGCAATGCTACCTGATGTTGATGATCCAAGTAGTGCAGGGACTGCAGAGGCAGTACTGACAGGTTGCATATCAGATGTGCTGGGTGTTGGTGTGGCAGCCAGTGGAGGGTTGGCAAGCTGAGCCACAGTGATTGGCCTACCTCCCTGTGCTGAAAATCATTTTGTTTGTTGGCAGAAAAGTATGATATCAGAACGGTGTAATCACACATATTAAAAGAGGGAGAGAGATACAGAGAGATAGATAAGGGGTGGGGTGAGAGAAAAAAAAACAAATGATTACAACCAATATATGTTGCATACATTGTTAATTACAATTAAATATACTTTTACTATTATATTACCTATACAGCTTTCAAAATCAAAAATAGGATTGTGAATTTTAACAAATAGTCGTTGCAATATGCCTATATTGAATATATGCTTTTAAAGATAATACAGATTAGGTTAACAGCATGGCATTTATGACAATTTTGATGGCATTAACATTAAATAACGATATTTTTGTAATTAGAATGTATTTGTTACTAATGGGAATTGAACCCACCAAATCTGAATGCACAATTACACTTGCCTTCTACAATTACCTTGAGCTACAGAACAAAGCATGCATGCTTACTTTTATAATTACGATCTGCATGCTTAAGTTGCTAGTACTGTATGGAATATATTATTTTATTAATATTAATATAATCATGTTCATTTGTGCAGCATACATACCACTTGCTTGTCTGAGTATTTTTATCATTCAGCACATGCCTCCCTCTTCAGTGAAATCTCCTGACCAGCTGAAAAAGAAAGAAAGAGAGAAAAAGAGACATGAAAGCATTATGAACACCAGTCTTGGCTGTTTTCAGCTTTCTATATCAGTTAATGTTGCTTTATCTGTTGATTGAGTTGTACCTGCTTGCACCATTTCAGGTCATTATAATGATTCCTACATCTCCCCCTCTCACTGTGTGGAATGCAAGTCCCTCTAGAGATAGCCTTGACTAGACTGTTCAAGCTTCAGACTTATACTGAGACCTGGTATAGTCCCTCTGTAGTAGCCAGCAGATGTAGCTGTTTACACGGAGTACAATGAATATTCTTATCTCCTCCACACTCCATCTTTGAGCACCTGAATTAGGTACCATCCGTCACAGTTCCTGCCATGTCTGCACAGGTCATCCAACAACAGTGTTTTCCCACCAATTCATAATATTGTGCTTTACGGGCAGTGCACAAACCCACACAACCATGCCAACTATGTTTACTTGATGTTAAATGGAGAGCAACATTGCCATACAGAGAGGAAGGCATTTTATGGAACAAAAAGGATAATGTGACAGTTGGCATCACTTTATGGCTTGTCTGCTGCCATACCTGACAAATGTTTGTCCAGTGGTGAACACTAATATGTTAAATGACTTGACTTTTAAAACCTGAATTTGGTGAATCAATTTTATGACTTGACACATATTTTATGGAACCTTATGCACTGATAAAAGTAATTTGCACAATGTAGGATTCAAGCCTATGTTAAATAGAGAACACATATACTTCCAAGTAGGTGTTTTTTCCTCATTGCCACAGAAGAAATGTTTGCCAGGCATGATCATTACTTACATAGACTCCTTAAAGAGTGAGTGGTGCTACACTTCAGTTAACCAGGTATGTGTGTGACCTGACAAGGTACTGGTTTATGTATTTCCCAATGTGATGCAGAAGTAATATATGACAGTATATTGGAAATGCATATACTTGTATTACTTTCAGGGTAAATTTCTGAGTTCTGGGTCAGACCACACAATACATTTTGTTTTACAGTTACACGTGTGTTATGTGAGTTGTGTAAATGACTGTCAGTAAAGTAAGAAGTCCATCCTAGGTCAGAAAAAAAATTTAATTATAGAACTGTAATTTTCACAATGCCCCCAGTTACACATATTATTCATATGATATCATTTGTATGCTCAATCAGTCTGGTATACATAGTTATTATGTATAATTATCTTTGGGTCTATATCATATGTTTGAAGTTTGAAAACATTGAATGTTAATTTATCGAAATTAAATGTTCAAAGTTTCAAACATCGAACATATATAAAAAAAAAAACAGAAAGGGAACTTACCTGACTGGTGTAAGCAGGGGGGCAAACCCCCCTGCACCCCCATACCCCCTGCTCTTTAAATATACCAACTCCGAGACCGCACTATAATGCAGTAAAGGGAAGATTTCCCCCTGCCTACAACAGTTTGTTTTGGGCTTGTTTTTTTTTTTTTTTTAATACATATGTTCGAAGTTTTATAACTTCGAACATTTAAATTTGATTTTATGATGTTCGAAGTTATAAAACTTCAAACATATAGTATAGACCCTTATCTTTATATTGTTATTTTTTATATAAATTACAGTGGAACACCATTTTAAATAAATTGGAGTGTGCTGGATTACATCTCTGGCTCAGTGGTGTTGTGGCCATGAACTTACATTTTGTGCCACTGGGAAAACTAGGCAGCAGGTGTATTTTTTACACTCAGTACTGTCCAGAGTACTTACTGCTGTGCAATGGAGTGTTTGCGCGAAGGAAGGCGAAACAAGTAACATTTCCTTTTTGCAAATAACAATGTTTCCTATTTCTCTGCAACAGTGAACCCTGTTTGCCCACCGTTGAGTAATGTGCAAATATTACAGGCAAAACCTAATATATATAATTTTTGTAAAGAATGTTTATGCTTGTTTATCAGTAAAAATAAATGTGTGACTCGAGCCACAGTCTACCTATCTTATGTATTGTGCACCTCAACATCTTTACAACGTGTGCTACACACACTGTTGGTTTACAGGTGTAATTTATGCTGTCATTATTATCCTGTGTGCTGACTGACATGCAATGCCACTGAGCATGGTTGTGTTAAGTAAGGTAACTAACATTGATTTTTGAATATTTACATATTTCTGTGTGTGCACTAAATCCTTAAACAGCAAAAATATTAACAACAGAAAAAAAGAAAAAAAAAGAAAAAAGTTTACCATGTTAAATAATTATACAGCTCTGGAACTGAACTATCATAGTAATGAAATTGCATAACACATTGGGAGTGTCTTATCTCTCTTTGCTACAGACACAAATTTGGAACAGCAATTAAATCATGTGCTATAAGCAATTCACATTTCCTCTACAGTATTAACAGGACATACACTTGTACATTCCCAGTTGGCTGTTATGTGTGACACAAATTTAGTGCAAGTGATCACACAACCATTTATGAACATGTTTGCACAAGTGCAGCTCTGTCTTCTATTTGTATTGTGCTCAGTTTTCCCTTATCTCTTCTGTAATCTCAGACACACAGTCTATACTGCATTGTGTATCATTCTCCTTTAACTGTATGAGGAAAAATAAATAACAGTGAAAAACATTTTTCAGCATAGTTAGGAGAGTTTGCCTATTCCTGAACAAAAATGAGAAATGTGTCCGTTTTGTTTCATTTAAAAGCTTGCTGAAGTTAGTTCCACAGTTTGTAAGTGTATCCTCACAGACACATGACTGCAGAGAAGGTAGTCTGAATTGCTGCTGTGTTTTTCTTCTCTCTCACAATAATCATTCATGGTTGCAAGCAATTAGCAGCTAACAGTGGTGTAGAGCCTAGACTATGTTTACATCTCTTACATAAAATCAAAAGTTTGGTATTCAGCAGTTCTAATTATTTCACTCCTCTTTTGCATCTTCACCGTGCTCAGAGGGCTGATCTACACTACATAAAAATATAACTTTGTAACTAGGGAACCTGAAGCTAAGAAAACTTGTGTATTTGGACAAAACAGAAGTTTGGCATTTCTTTGAAGGTGATTTAATCTGTAGAGAAGGTTTCTGGTTTGGCTAAGGTATGCTTATATTATTCAAGTACATTCTAGATTTTGTAAAATGTTACAAATCTATTTATACATCCAGGGAACAATGGCACTTTTATCTGTATACACCTCTTAATACTTGATTGTTGGCATAGGCATTTTGACAGGGATTTACATTTCAGATAGACATGTTATAAACTTTCATCACCAATTTGATTTCACAATATTCTATGCCATTAGAGAGCAATGAAATGTACATGTCACTGACATAGGTGTTATACTTCCGAGATGTCCAACAGCCACCTCTAGGGGTGTGGTGGGTACAGTGAGAAGTGACTGCCAATCATAAATTGACTCTTCTGTTATAAATTTGTACACATCCTGATAATTGTGTAGAAAGCATATATAAAATTAATTCTGTGGTATTCCTTGGTTTGTATGAGCCTTCATTTGTTTGTTATTTTGGAGGTGGGAAGCCACCTGCCATTGTGTGTTCAAAACAATAAAAGACCCCTTCCAAACATGGCTGGTCTTAAGATGCAGAATACTTTCGGTGAAAGTACTTACCTGTTTTAGTCAATAAAAGCTTTTTGGATTCTGAGTGTGAATCATTTGCACAGCCATGTTTGGAAGGGGTCTTTTATTCTTTTGAACTTTATTGCTGTTGTAGAGACCCCAACCTTCACTGAGTGGTCTTTGTTTAATCTTGGTACCATTGTGTGTTGAAATAACAAAAGTTTGTTTCAATTGCTTTTCATTGAAAATGTGTAGTTATTGTGGTATTTTAATGGAAAGCACAATAATACATTACTTATGTGGTATTCCTTGGTTTGGTCAATCCTTGGTTTGTGTGTGATGGGGAAATGGGACAACCATATAACCTTCAGTTTTGCTAAATGAAAAGTGTGTTTCCAGTGCTTAATGTTGACAAATGTGTACATAAGCAAAAAATTAGTTGTGTGATATTTATCTGTTTTATCCTTCTCTGTTTTATTTCACATAAAATTATGATACCCAAGCCTACAAATCTACATAAACCCCCTTTCAGTGACACTGAAAATGAAGTGATAATTCAGACATTCTGGCACCATGTAGCCTTTCTGCTTGAGAGAAGATGTGGGGATATGGCTGCCAGAATGAAGATTAAGAACTAGGTAGTGAACAATGTCAATGCAGTAGGAGGTCACAGCAGGAATTATGATCAGGTGTGTCATTAGGCCAATAATATGATTTCATCAATCCGGAGGAGAGCAGCTGAAGTTGCTTGAGAACAGCTGACTGGGGGAAGTGGTCCTACTACTGAATCCTCACTGACACCAAACAAAGAGTTCCTGTCCACTATCAAGTGAGATCAAGACAGCTCAGTAGAACTTGCACATGGTGGTTGGTTCTGATGTGACAGAGAGGACAAGTGCATCTCAGGAGCAGCTTCCAGGTAAGCTTACATATGGCAAGTTTTATATTTGCTTATATACTAAAATATATAATTTGACTAATACTTCCTGTGAATGTTTTTCTGTACCTATTGATAAGTTAATAGAGTTATACAATACAGTTGTTCAGTACACTTGGGTATGAGTGGACGTGCCAGCCAAGTTTTACTTTCAGCTATTTCTTACAGGACATATAGGTGATTGTATGTTCATTGTACCCCCTGTGTTATTCCCATTGGGATGGTTAATTGCCATCCTTTCCTTGCTTCATTTCTTCTAGGACCATCCCTCCTACAAAATGTGGAGACATCTGCACATGATAAGCAAATGTTTGCTTATTAATGACCATTCTGTTGATATATATATATATATATATATATATATATATATATATATATATATATATATATATATATATATATATATGATCTCTTTGTGTGGGGTGAGTGTAATGAGGGTCTGTATTGCTGTACCATCTTTGATTGTGTGACCAGTCTTAGTCTGTTATCATATAAATTGGTTGAATATTTAGTGTAGCAGTAATTTAGTTCCTTTGTTTGTTGCTTATTATCACAGGTGATCCTGAGAGTGGAAGTATAGGAGTCTTACCACCTGATGTCAGAGTATCAGTAGGCTCTGATGATGATGGTTGGCAAACAGAGGCACAGTTGGGGGGGTGCAGAGGTTGAATTTGACACTGAGGTTGTAACTCACACATCCCCTGGATTTCCTTCAGACAAAGTCAGTATGCTCATGCATACCAATTCCACTCAGCCCTTAGATATTGGACAGGTCAAGAGTGACACACTTGATCAGGGTAGTGTGGTTACTGCAGCTTCAGTGGTGGTTGACTCTCTCTGTAGCCAAAGTGTTGGCCAGGTGCCATGCAGGAAGGTTGATAGGGGTGCCTGGAGGAGGCCTGTTGTCCACCATCCACCTGATCTTGGTGTGTCATTACGTGCAATCATTGCATGTTTAGAGCATCATGGAGGCACAGGTACATTCCACTAGGGCATCTGAGGACATGCTTAGAGATGTAGATGTGGCACAGGTCGACATACTTGACTGCCTTCACTGTGTGGCTGATTCAGTGGATTGGATGAATGACATGATGAAATGGGCAGTGTCTGTGATGGAATGTCTGCTGCGAGGGGAACAGCATCCATGTAGCCATAGGTCAGCAGCATCATCCAACTTGGCCATACCCAATCCTGCTCCTGTAGTGGCACTACTTCCACTGCTCTGTCAGTGGTTGAGGTGTCCACACCCAGATGTGGTAGGCCACGGGGTCATGGGCCTGGCTGTAGTGAAGAGGAGAGTTTATCCAGCAGAAATGTCTCATGTTTGGCTAGCACCAGCACGTCTGACCATGGGCATGGGCATGGACATGCCAGTGCAACTCTTATCAGAGCCAGTTCTGACAGTTAGGGGTGACAGTAATGAACAAATACCTCTACCATACATGGCTCACACCTGTCCAACATTCCAGGATGTAGAGCTAGTACTGCGCTAGCTGTGTTCATGTAGACACTCACACACACACACATTTCACATTGACTGCCCATACAGGCACACACATATAACAGGTACATGAGGCATTTTGGAGGCATGCAAGGTCATTCTATCTCATTGGCCATTTGATAATTAGCTACATTTCTGCCTGTCTGTCTGTCTTATTCACATGTACTCAATACCTTTTCGGTCAGCCTTGCCCTCCTGCCCCCCCCCCCCAAACAATGACAATAACTGTGCTATATCCTTTTTTCTATCTTTTTGTTTCAGAGATACATATATTTTTTCTGATGCCCAGGGTGCATAGGTGACTGAGTGCTTAGTATATATGTGTTGGTGATGCTATTTTGAAAATTGTGCTGCTTTCTTACATCCATTTTACTGTTGTGATTAATACCTTGAAATTGTTGATACGTCAGTGCAGTTTATTGCTTCAGCTATGAAAATATGGGGATATAGACTTCGGATTGTTTTTTGTATTGTGTGTATTTTTGATGCATGAGGCCTATCAGCTGATAAACAGCAGAAATCTGTCAACATAAATCAGTCATGTCACATATTGATGTCACTGCTGGACAACTCACGCACCTTCTACTTAGGTACATTTTTAAGTAACAGTATACAAGTATGTGAGATTCATTTGTGCTCTTACCCATTTATTTTCCTGTTCCAGATTCAGCTCTTACCTCAATAGTCCTGCAGTTACAACTGTGTTAATCTGAGGCTGAATTTATGTGATGCTAGCAGTACACAGCCATTACATGGGTAAGTAAAGGTTGTGAGCATTGTCTAGTGTCAATTTTACTGTATGTATGCCCACAGGATGAAAGCTGTACCCCTTAGGTGGTCAGCATGCATGTTACCTGTTGCCTCTTGGCCAAGGCGATGACACACTCTGCATGCCTACATCTACCCACACCCACAGAGGCTGGTGGTTTCCCCTTTAAGTCTTCACCTGCATATGACTGTGGTGACCTTACCAGTGGTGGTGGAATGTGTGCCCCTTCCCCTTGATGGTTCTGTTGCATCTGTTTTCTCGGGTTAACATTGTGTAGAATAGCACAGACAGGGAAAATTTCAGCACAAGTACTGGGATCATACTCTAGGTACCAAAACTGTGACTTCAGCAGCCCAGTCACATGATCTATTACATTTCTTGTTTCAGCGTATGCTTTGTTATAACATTCCTCCATTGGTGTGTCTACATTTCTGATGGGCATCATCAGCCATGGTCCGAGGGCATACCCTGCATCACTCTGTAAACGGCCTTGGGGGATATCCCTCTAGGAAACCTCTAGTAGAGCTGAGAGTTGTGCCAGATATGGGAGTCATGTTAACTGCCGGGGTTGCCAGCAGACACATTCAGGATGGTTCCCTTAGCATTACATGCAACCTGGCAGTTAATGGAGTGCAAGCCCTTTCTGTCTATGTATTCTCTTCCCTGCTCCCTGGGTGGTGCTTTGATCTCAATGTGCATGCAGTCTATGGCACCCAAGACTTCAGGAAAGTGTGCTATGGGATAGAAATCCTGCATTGTTGCAGCTCTGTCTTCGGGGGTATGTATGAGGAAAATATATGCAATCACTGGCATGCTGTAGCATAGCATTCAGGAATTGATTTAGGATCCTGGATGATGATGCCTGTGACACCCCTACCATGTCCCCTGTTGGTTCCCTGGAAAGTTCCTGTACCTAAAATTTTAAGTGCTATGCATACCTTGGTCTCCACAGTTATTGGTTCCGTTCAGTTTGCCCTTGGCTCTCAGTTGAGGACAACAGAGGTTGCAGAGTTCCTGTAGTGCATCTCTATCCAGCCTGTCGTGCTGTACTATTTCCACCTCATGCAGACCATGAAAAGCTAAACGGTGTATAAACATCCTTCTCCTTCATGGCCGAGGTCTGTTAGCAGCAGCATAGACCAGAGCCTGTTGCACATACACATGTAGAAGAGCAGCAGTAGCTCCTAACATTCTTTCTGTGTAGTGTTGTTTCTATGGTTGTATTAAAATAGATTTTGGAATTCAAGGGCAAGGCTTATACTGAGTGCACACAGTTGCTTTATAGCTCCTTCATCTTGGATTGGTTGATTAGCATACAATTCAGCTGCTTATGCTGTAATTAGCTTGTCACAATGTTTACTGGGTTTGCGCAGCTCTACACTCCGTTTATAGCCACTTATTGAATACAAACCCGTGCGTTACCATGTGCACATCAAGCCACGATGGGCACATGGTTTTAGCAAGCCATATAAGATTTTTTAGTCTTCATGAGTCTTGTGAAAGGTAGTATTGTGAGCTGGGGTAAGCAGCATTATTAAAATGTGATCATATGCAAATAAAAATTACTGTATTATCAATAATGGTAGAAAATGCTGACATAGCATCACTTGAAAGCCACAAGCTTGGCAATAAAACATGCTTAGCAGAGCAAAGATTAGAAAGAAACTGCAACACAGCTTAGAGCAGAATGAGTATGAGGAAAATGAGGCATTTCAGAAGCACAGTATCCAAGAAAATTCAAGAGGAAAAGGAAAGGGACACAAAAATAGGACAAAACCCTGGGGTTCAAAAAAACCTAGCTACTGCTGCTCTTCTGCATGTGTATGTGCAACAGGCTCTGGTCTATGCTCAAATACCTAGCAAGATTATACATTGCATTAGGCTGGAGCATTTCAGAGACCACTCTAATTATACAACAGAATGACTAAGCTACCCTGTGGCGTGCTCAGAGGTCTCAGTGGTGCAGCAGCATGCAAATGTAGCAGTCCATCGATATGGTTAATGCTAATTAGCCACGTGCTCTTACCCAGAAATATCACTGGCATCTGAATAGTGCAACAGAGTGATTCAATGAATACCACTACCTCTCTATTTTGGGTACTTGTTCCACTTTTTTCCAAAAACAGAGAGGTAGAGCTATTTACTGAATAACTCTACTGCACAGTTCAAATGCCAGTGATAATTCTGGGTTAGAGCACAGGGCAAATGAGAGCTAATATTATTTTTTTACTTCTGTGATATTAAGGGTGCCTTAGCAGGGGGCTTTGTGTGTGTGTGTGTGTGTGTGTGTGTGTGTGTGTGTGTGTGTGTGTGTGTGTGTGTGTGTGTTTCTAAATAGACTAAGGAAATTGATAAGTAAAAGATTATCAAAAATGGAATCACACAAACACGGAAAGTGAAAACGACCCTCTTCAAGAGAAATTTTGACGAGTGGATGGGAGATCGTTGGTTTACCCCTGTGATCTCTTCTGTGTCCCTACTAGACAGAGGCACAATAAACTAACCTTAAAAGGGCTATCTTCTGTGACACACTATACAGAGGCACAGTCAACTAATCTAAAAGGGTGGTGAAAGCCAAACACACTCTGGCTAGGCTTATAAATGCCCTAGGGCAGATAGCCTAGTATCAGCCTATGAACCTATGAACCTATAAAAAGCACAAATTACAGAAAAGGTACTTAATGTCAAAGAGGAAAAATCCCTGAGAAATTGTGAATTTACAAGGTCTATAAATCTATCATGCCATTAGGCCATGAGAGATTGACAAAGTGATACAGAAAAGAAATAATGCTGGTCTCAAAAGTCAAAGGTGGTAATTATCAGCTGTGTCACTAAATCTAGCAACAGAGCAAATCACAAAAGAAAATGGGTGAAGTTAAAGGGTACTAAAACACAAAACCATTCAATAGTGCTTACATCCTCTGAGGAATATTTTGCAGATAGGAACCTTGGATATATACTGAAGTGAGAGAGGGTAATTTCATCGAAGATGTACTTTTAATAAAAAAGAGACTGATCACTGAGCAAGTTGGTACAGTAAAAAACATTACATTATTTTACATTTGCCCAATGTCAGAAGGAGACACTAAGCCCATCTATTCTACACTTGCATCTTGCATCTTTGAGGTAAAACCTCAACCAGGATGACAAACTCACCTCCCTAATAAAAACAGGTTCCTAGTTTTAAGTCTAGCTAATTCACCAATGAGAGAATCAAATCCTGCACCTTGTGTCTGTAAAGCAAATGTCTTAACTGTTATGCAAACCTCCCAAATATTAAGCTAACTGTCCTTGTGGACCATTTTTAGCCTAAGCAATTTCCTTTCATGAGAATCAAAATCTGTACCTTGTGTTTGTGAGGTAAACATTTTAACCATCATACCAATCTCCTAATTGGTGTGAGAAGTACCCTTTTAAGTGTATTTAACATTCTAAACCGCCTGCATCCCTACTTTCCTACTTAACTTTTTTCACCTGTCCCATGCCCCCAGGAATACTTCTGTGGCTGCCTTCTTTACCTTACATTCTTGTAGCCATTCCATGAATCTACAGCTCTCTGTAAAAATGTCCCTTCAGGGATTAGTTAGTTCCCACAGTCTGCTATATCTGCCTTCTCCCTCTGTCCTCCCTTTGCAGGATCCCGTCACATTTCCCTTTTTCTTTCTTGTTCTCCTTCTCCCTTCATCCTTCCTCTTCAGTTGATCCCCTCCACAGCTCCCTGACATGATGTTTTTGTGCACATGTACTGTACATATATCATGCCCTTCATGTATGTTTTGGTCTCAGATGACAAGAGCTCTAACTCCTCTAGCTTGTGGTAATTTCAGTTTCCCCTCCAGTTTCTCAGATTTTCCCAGTGGCTTTCTTATAGGTTCTTTTTAGCATTCTGATGTCTCTTTCCCAATATGACTTTCAGAATTGCAAGTAGTACAGGAGGTATGGTCTCCCCTGAGTCTTACCTCTTTGTTTTAGGAATCTATTCCCTTGAGGATATACTACAGTATTCCGTTTGGTGTAATCTCACTCTGCTCCTGGTGGCTCAAGTCCAGGTATGATCAGCATCCTTAAATCATTTTCCTATAGTAGTGCTAGCAGATCCACTCTACCAGTTGAAATTTTGTACTAAGGCTGTTTTGCCCTAAATGATGTGCTTTGAAATATTTGCAATCAACTTCTGCCCACTTGTTCAGCCTTTCTAAAATGCTTATGTTTTCCATATCCTTCACTGCTGGCATACCTCTCAACTGTACACATTTTCACAGAATGCCCAGATTTTGGCCTCATATTTTTGTCCATTTTACATAAAATTCTGTTTTTCTGACAAATTAATGGCAAATCATTAAAGACTGAAGTTAGAAAATAAGGACAGACATTTGAGTTTCAGACTTAATACCCTTCACAGAATTCATGCTAATGCAAAAACTGTTATTCTGTCAACTTTCTAAGTTTATAAGAGCAATATTTAAAAATTGTCACTAGTTTTGGGACTTTATCCCACTTTTATTTATTGCTTTGTCCAGATTTGTTACTATTAGAGGGTGAGAGGTATGACTGCTGGGCCTATCTATCATCAGCAAAGAGGTAGATCCTGTTCTCTATTTCCTTGTATATCTCTAAGACAAACTCACTGAAGAGTACTGCAGTCAGGACAGAATCCTACTGTAATCCAGTAGCCACTTTCCTCTTTCCCGGCATTGTTCCCTTCATAACAATTCCGTGTAACTTACCATTCATCCATGCAGGTATCCATTATCCATTTCATGGTACCTACACCAAATCCCTCCAGTTTGTCTGTCAGCATCCTTTGTGGAATCAACTCAAAGGCCTTTCTGAAATCTAGATTTAACTTGCCTGCTGTTATTTCCCTGTTAAGTTCACAAGTAATACAGTAATAACACTGGATTAAGTTCCTTCTGATCATAGATCCAAGATGGTTGCTGTCCTGGAGATGGCTTTCCCCTGCAAATCCTACCAGCCTTCCACACAGGATTTTCTGCATGATTTTTGCTGCCAACAGTGTTAAGCTAACAGGCCTGTAGTTCCCAGATCCCACCTTCCCACAGTGTATGAATGCCACACTTGCTGTTTCCTAGTGCTCTGCCACATTTCCACTAGCCAGTGATGTGTTGAAGATATCCAACAGAGGTCTGCCAACTTACTAGTCAGATTTCTGATGATTCTGGCAGGTAGTCCATCTGGTTGTTTTGCTTTGTCCTTCCAACATGTCTGATCCAGCTTTCTATCACTCTTGGTGTCTGTCTGTCTGCTCTTCCCATTCTTCTTTATTTTCCTTTTAGTATAACAACCCTCCCCCATTACTTCCCTTTGTGAAGACTGAATCAATCTGTTCCTTCAGTACCTCTGTTTTCCCTCAGTCTTCTCTGCTGTTTTTCCCATTTTTGGTAAGTTTAGATGGTTCTGTCCCATCATACTATTTTTTTACTCTGCCATTTAACTAAAAACAAACACACCCTTGTTTCCCTTCTTCTTCTTGTCATCTGTTAACTCCCTTGCACCTTTAACTTTCTTGCCATTATTATGCTTTTGCTGCTCTACTAGCCTCTTGGTACTGGGCTTTCTTCATATCACAGTCTTCTTATTTCTAATTCCTCTAAGCTTTCTCTTTCCTCTAATTTCTTCCTCTTTTGCTTTTTGCCTCTTCCTCACATTCTTTCCCTTAGCCCTGAGCCAGACCCATAGCTTATTTAATCTCTCATTTTTCTCCCTTTCTCCTGATTTAGACTTTACCATCTCCCCCCGGCACAGATTAGTCCATTTTGTCTACAATTCAGTGCCATTATCTTTGCTGTTTTTATCCTTCCCATATATTGTAAACCACAGGACGGAATGGCCACAGCTGGCTAACAGTGCATTATCACTGACATCTTTGAAACTCTTTGTATTGGCTATGAGCACATTCAGAATGTTATTTACTTATTTATTTTTTGGTTCAGTCCTATTCCAGTTGGCAGAATCCATCTTTGTCCAAAATGTCAGTCAACCCCACTTCCTCATAACACTGGAGCTCAGAATCCCTCAGTCTGTTCCTGGGTATTCAAAATCCCTCAGATCCTTATAAGTATTATTATATTCCTCTTACCCCACTCCGTTATTCTCTTCTCTAAACTTGTATCTTTCTACTTTGTTATATGTGGGACAATACGCTGTCAGTTTAGCAGCACCCCCTCACTCTCCTCCACTTTACCTTCCAAGGTACTTAACCTAGATGTTGACCCTGGCAGGATCCTTGCCCATTATTGGTTCGTTGTTCTTTCTACTTTCTGACTTCACATTTGATGCTTTCCTTTATTCGGATGGTTTCACCACCCTGTATCTAATTTGCTGCTCAGGTACCATCTCACTCCTCTCTCTGAGCCATCTTTCTATGATACCACTTATGTCATCTTTGTGTTCCTGTATCACCATCACGTCTAGAAAAGTTGGGTGTTACGGGTATGAAAGGCATCATAAGGAATGCACAAATTATCACTACATCAATTCAGTCAGCACATTTTAAACCTTTCAGAAAGATATTTGGTAAAACATTTATAATATGATTGAAAGTGGGAGTCAAAGATGATGTCAACATGGTTACAAAGAGGGAAGTTTTGCAGTGATGGCTGCATATCAGTTTATTACTAGAATAGTTGAGAAACAGGTTTACACTATTTAAACTGATTTCCACAAGGCTTTTGATGTAGTACACTATATGATAATGATGCACATTAATTCTCCAATAACCCACAAACTCCATTTCAGCTTCATGGGGAGCCGGAGCCTATCCTGGCATTCATTGGGTGCAACACACTGCATCTAATTCTGAATGGGGCATCACCCCACTGCAGGATGTGATACACAGAGTCACTCACACCTAGGGATGTGAAATGAAACATGAGTATCCAGTGAAAACTCTTATGAATACACAGAGAAAATGCAGACTCCTCATAGAAAGCACCCCAACTAAGAACTGAACCACAAAACCAAGCACTGTGATATAACAATGCAAACTATTACAGACTCCTTACAAACACATAACAGATTAACATTGCATTCCACTTTATTTATTTAGTTATTTCAGTCTGATAACTTAACACAGAGGTGAAACAAAGCCAAAAAATGAAAGATTAATAAAGGCTGTCCAAGACAGTAGACTACATACACATTGGTCTACAAAGTCTATAGAACAAGTGGGAGAAATGTATAAATTGTAAGTGCACTTGTAATTGTAAATGTACAAATATGGATTCTGCAAAACAGTACTAGAAACAGATGCACATCTCATTGTTGGGTGTGATATACTCATAGCTGAGGGTCTGTACACTGAAAGACACAATAAAGTGTCAAGACTGTTGCACTAGGGATTGTGCAAATGCTGCAATGTAGAAATGTAGAAGTAGCTCAGAATCATTGGAAAAAATGAACCACAAAGCATTATAGGGAATGATGTAGTTTATATCACATAGGATCATCCACTACCAACAGTTCAAAGAATAGATGCAGAAAAAGTATAGTAGTTAAAAAAAAGTCAGAAGTAGCATTGATCATTGACATTGGTACATCCAGTGATTAAAGTGTCTATTGTACAGAGAGATACAAAGTCATAAAATACGAGGAGTTGCAGGCAGAAACAAGAGCAAAGTATAAGAAAGATACCTATACAGTTTCAACAGCAGTAGAAGCAACATGACTAATAAGAAATAAATCAGAATTGTACTTAAATATGTTAGCAATACCTGTAATCCCATATGAATTACAGAAGGAGGCAACTCTGGGCACATTGCAGGTGCCAAGAAGAACACCCTTGGCTAACATCAAAGACTGAAACAATACTAATTTTGTGAAGTCTAATTATAATCTGATTTAGGAATAGGGTCCATTCCTATCATGTTATAACAAACTCAAAATACTCGGAGAAACTAAACTAGGAGAACACATAAGGTGAATTGTACAAGTCAAATAGAAATGCATAAAGGGATCCATAACTTAAAAGGCATGTCACATACAAAAACACTACTGAAGTTCAACCTGGATTCTATAAGATACAGAAGAAATGGAAGGTAGAACCATTCCTGTCCATCAATCTGCTCCGAAACACTAATGATGATGAATCTATAGAAACGAGTCTATTAGGCTGCATCAAGCTAGGATCAGAAGTAGTTGCATTAAAAACTTTACAAAATAGTCTTTAAAGATGTGAGCAGGTTGCATTCTAAAATAAAGGAAGCTGATTCAATGAAACATTTTCAAATAAAATTAGACTTGTTTATATGCACTGGAAAATTGATGTCACTGACAGAATCATGTCTGGCATATAGGATGAGCAGATAATAAACAGTAACCAAAACCACCAAAAGACAATCTGTGTTTGAAAAAGCAATAAACATAATTTAAATGCCGTGGAACAAGTGTGGAAACCAGAAACTCTTTGATCCACTTGTGACCACTCTGGTAATCAAAAGTATAAATATAAAGAAAAAAACATCAGCGTTACTATTAATATTTATATTTCTGAGTACTGGAGCAGTGATAAGTGGTCTGAAGAATTAATAATAGGTATTCACTATTTATTTATTTATTTTTATCTTTAACCATTTTTCTTTTCTTTTTTTTTTTTTTTTACAGTCCGATTTAAGATTAATTCCAATTTGCCTGTTTGGTGGTTTGCATTTTTTCACATTCATGTAAATCTTTATTCTGAATATGAAATATAAGTCACAAGTACCTCTACTACATCTTGCTATATCTTGGTATGAATGGACATAATAATATATGTATGCAGCAGAGAAATACAATATAGCTAATATTACCTAGCAGTGTAATTTTAGAGAAGTTTGGTATCACAGAATGCGCCATGTGACCTACTATTTCAACAAATACTTATGTACAGAGTCTAATAGTATACCATGAGGAAGGCATCAACAATCTTATGGGAAACCTGCAATACGCTCATCCCAATGAAGTAAAACCATCCCACAAATTTATTTTTTGTGATTTACAGTGACAGTGGGCTGGCTTTTGTGATGAAGATGAGAAACTTTGGTGTGATTCTTTGATAACAGACTGATACTATAGGAGCAAGTGCCATTTGTTGTAAAGACCTCCTACTTCTTTGAAATATTACTCCTATTAGGCACTGCCTTCCTCCTGGTGACCTCTCAGTGGTGGAGAATGCTTCACTATCCTTACAACTTGACTATTGCTAGTCCCTTTACCTGGGGTTGTCCAATGATGAACTGAATCACTTGAAGATCGTTTGGAAATCTGTAAGGTAGTATATGACTACTGTTCTTCATTACCATCATATTACTCCCCTTTCATGGAGTCTAAACCGGTTACCAGTTTGATCATGCACCATACTGTTGGTTCATTTAGCCCTATATGACCTGGCCCCCCCTTATGTCAAGAAGCACTTTCTTCCCTATTATTGGAGGTTCAAGGGCCCCTTTAGAGCTCTAGTATCCATGCTTATTGTCACCAGGCCACTTGTTTCTGGAACTTCTTCCTCTAATGGTTGAGGGAATGTCCCACTATCTCTGGACAGAAAAGGACCCTCAAAACACATTTATTTGAATTGCTGTTTGACTAATGATTTTACTGTGCCATTTTGCTCTGTTTATTACATTATAGCATTCACCCCGCTCTTGATTATGTATTTTAATGTTTTCAACTTCTATGCCATTCTACTGCATTTTCATAAGCTACTCTATTATTTTGTCTATTTTGTAACTTTTGTCCTGATTTTTGTCCTTTGCACAACATTGTAGCATTGTTATAGTGCTTACACTACCTGTTTTATTTATAATTTTTTTGTAATCTCATTGCTATGGCATTTATGAAACAAACATCTTAACAGATTTGAACTTAAACTGGATCATCTCTTGTGTTTATCACTATGAAATTAGACAATAGCTCTAGAACACTACCATTATTAATACCATTAAGAATTCTGCACTTACTGCTATTAATTCCATTAACAAATTCTGCATATGTTTGGCCTCCACTATGCAATTTTCTCTTTCTTAAGTGCACATTTTTACATCTCATTAGGCTTTCTTTAAATGGAATAGTGCATTCTATGTTTTCCCAAGGCAGCTGCTATGTCATTCGCAATATATTCATACTCCTGTCATAACTTTCCTACTTTTCTTTTCCACCCTAAGTCAGTTCTTCTAGTGTTTTCTGGAACGCGTTTTCTATTTTATTCTGCTTTGACAGTCCACTGATTATTTATCTATACCTAAGTAGGTGTGCTGATCATCTATTTTCTGTAGTGCTGTCTTTGTTGTCAATGTAGACATGACTACAGTGCTATCTCACTATTGCATCCTTTGTTTATCTGTGTGCTCTCTGCTAAGCATCATGTCACTTCACCAAGGATCAGACTTCAAAATAATGAAATTATGTAACTTTCGAGAAAAAAGAAATGGAAGTAACCTAAGAATTCTGCAGCCCTAGTATATAATAATACACTGCACAACCCTCAAGTTAGCAGTCACGTCATCAGCAATGGAAAGTGTATTGGACTGTTCAAGGGTGACAGTCAGTTGCAGTGCACTAAAAGGCTTTAAACTCAGTTCTTGTCTGTGGATGGTGAAGGCTAGCTGCAAAACACAAACCTGAGTTCTCTTGATAACAGCAGTAAGTCTTTGACTTCATTAAATGATTCCCACCTACATCACTAGCCAATAATGGCCATAGAGGTTCTTGTTGCATAAACATAATGAAAGCCTTACTACCAACACTAGTCAGCTAAATATAAAGTTAGATTATCAGGTGTAGATAGTGTGCATGTGGAGAGCACATGGTTTGCATTCTGGCTATCTGGCATATTTGATATGAGCATACTGATGGTTTCCTTATCACAGATGGGATGACTGTTTCCTTTTCACAGATGGGAAATATACTGCAGAACTGTGAATGATGTCGGCCCAGAATAAAATGTAAAAACATTTAAAAGATCACATAAGGTAAACCTGATGGAGTGTTTCTTTTGCTGCATGAACAACAAACTAGTCAGAAGCAAGGCTATATATTATTTTGTTTATTTATAGTTGTTTTTATATTATTTGTAGAGGCTTGGAAAAGAAAAAAATATTTTCTTTGCAGAATAGCTTTACAAAAGTATGGATAAAAAGATGTCTTTAAAAATGAAGAAACAAGACTTAACAAAACTGAATGGATGGTAACAATTCAATAAAGGCCAGGATTCATAGCTATATTGCAGTTGCGTAATATGCTGTGCATAGTTATGTGGGAAGTGGCCATACTCAGGCATGTTGCGAATCATAAAACATACTAGTGCTATGGACCAGCAAGAAAAACAGCACAGAAAGTGGTGCATTACACACAACCATATTATGACATGAAAATGAGGGCATGCAGTGTAATCCTATGGATTCAGCAAGAACTCACTCCTAGTGATAAGACCTATGGCCAAAACAGACTGTTTGTACAATAGGGCAATATCAACTGCAACTGCAATGGGGAAATACCTTATTACTGGCTGATTTGCATATCTCTGAATCACCCTTAACTGCCACAAGTGCAAATCAGCACTTTCCTGTGGAACTCAATACTGTTGGCACAAGCACCCCCTCATTCACCCCCCCGCATGTGCGCACACACACACACACACACACACACACACACACACACACACACACACACACACACAGACACACACACTCCTTTTACACAATTCATAATTCTACATACTCTCAAACATTCAACCAAGCACTTAAATACCCCAACACTACCTGTCCGCCTAACTCCCCAGCACTTACCTCTAATACGAGTGGATTACCACGAGCTTTTGATCATGTTCATTAACAGAAGTGACAGAAGTAATAAATACTTTGCCACAGGCATGGGGGGAGAAACATGGCTAATTAGAGTAGGCTACTTCTCTGGAATGCATCATTATCATTTGCAGTAGACCCCAGAGAGACTCCATTGTGAACCTGCACTACAAAGAGGTACAGCACTGTGGTAGTGCTTTTATTGAACTGGAAATGATTACTGTTAGGTGTACACCAAGCTTATATCTTATGGTAGCCTTTCTGAATGTGGCCCAATGAATCCAAATTGAGAATCAATATGCACCTCTGAAAGCAGGATGTAATTCATAGTTGTAAGGCTCATTATGAGCATACCAAGTTGTGTGTCACTATAAGGGCAAAACATGTGGAAACATTCAGAGTTGCAACAAGCACGAATGTTCACAGCAGTGACATTGCTCATGAACCAGCACTTAGTGGCTATAAGCAAGCATCACAACCTTGCATTTGGTGGCACAACACCATGGCAGGTGGTGCAAATGAAAATTATTCTGACAACAGATTATATACCACCAGCTTACAGAAATGCAACTGACAGACCATTTTCAATTGGACATTTGTTTCCCACAAACAGGATCAGCAATAATCAAAAGGAATATAGACGTAGACAGTCATAACAGCGGGTTGCTTTGCCTGATATACACTGTACATATGCAGCTACATATCTTACATATAAGCCATATGTAGGTATGCATTGCATGAAGACAGTATTACAGAATATAACATGTATATACTGTATTCCAAGGCAAGGCAAGGGTTCAAACGTACATCACATCCGGAATATACTTATTACCACAGTACCACAGAATACAGTGTATTCCCTTAGGACTGTTATTTTCTGACATCTCTGTATCTTTGCAGCCATCTGTCAGCTATCTACTCTAGCATGTCCCATTCTGTAAGGTGGATCCATGTTGTGACCTTGCTGAGTTGCTGATTGAAACCACTGACATCCCCAAATTGTTGAATAATGTAGGCACCAGTATGACAAATTGCAGCACTACAAATATAAAGATCTTCAGCAGTGGGAAGTGAAGGTTAGAGAGAATGAGCTTAAATGGTATAGTAAATATCTGAATTAGATGCAGTTTATCAAATCAGATGTTAATCTTTTTTGCCATTCAAAGCTCTGATGCCAGGACATACCAGGAGCACTACTGTGGGGTACAAGGCCTGTGCTTGGTGGCTTGTCTGTCTTGGCACCACTGCTTATTATGGGATACTACATAGCTGCACAGCTATGACATTGTGGCCACCATGTCAGCATTTTGTTATTTTGTATGTACATCTTACAATCTGGCTAAGTTGTGAAGCTGTGGACACATTTCCATCCATCTTCTTTTCTGCATTTGCATATGAGGTTGTAAGTTATTTGTACAGCTTTGGGCAAATGTCCATGCATCTGCTATCATGCGCATACATACACATGGGACTGTAACTTAGTTATGTAGTTGTGGGCACATTTCCAGACCTCTGCTATCATGTATGCCAATGTGGGAGTGCAATTTTGCTCTTATGTCTGTGTTTAACACATCTATTTTGTTTCTTATATCTTTTAGCATGGGCAGAGCGGGTGGCTATTCATGTTCTCTTCTACAAGAAGTAGAAGACACCTATAGCACACAGTGGGTAGTGTGTTACTTACCTCTCATCTTGTACTGTATTCTTTCTGCCATTTCTAGGACATAATCAGTAATGGTTTCCTTCATACTGTGTCTCTCTTCTATAAGTTAAAAAGTCAAAGAGTCAGAGACATGTCAGACACAGTCATCCCCTACCTTGTGGCTGTGGCAGATGAAAAGGATGAATAATGCCTTGCCTGGAGGGTATTTTGCCTTTTCCCAAGTAGGTAGCCTATCTCAGTTACCTGCTGATTTCTAGCCATCATTGTGGTAAGAGGTGCTAGATATAGTTGATGCTGCAATGCTCTACTGAGTGGAGCACATAGCTGATGAACTTAACCAGCAAGACCCTGCAATCAGGCCAAAAGAGCAGGGTGTGTGCCCTTTCATTAGCCATCCTGACCAATCTAAGCCATATTTGGTGTTAATAGAGCACATTGGACTATGTATAAGTTGCTTCCAAGAATGAAAATGCCAGTATTATTTATGTTAGCACAAATAAAGGTATAACACTTTCATTAAGTTTATTTTCCTTTTTTAAATCTGCTTATAAAGTTAATAAAACAATGGATATTGCATCAATATGCATTTTTTGAACATTGAACGGTGATTGTGATGATGTGAGGCATTGCCTGTTATGCCAAGAGAAGTAGGTTTTCCCAGAGGGTGAAGAACACCCAGTTGTATATCTCAGCCATAGGCAACAACCCAGTGAGGAATGCTATCCAGGTGTAGAAAAAGATCGTTTAGCCATAGTATGGGCACTGCAGAAACCTCAACCCTATCTGTATGGAAGGAAATTCATTGTAGTTACAGACCACAATCCCTTAGCATGGCTACATCAATCCAGTCAACAAAATGCCAAGTTATTAAGATGAAACCTAGGGTTGCAGGTATATGATATGGCAGTGCAGCACAGTAGTGGGGTCAGCAATGCCAATAAAGATGGGTGCTTAAGAGAGGGTATGGGTTAATGTGTTCCCAGATAGGCTCATGTTCTTCAAGCCCTGTTTCTCCAGGGTCACTTGAAAAACTAGCTTGACTCTTCAAAGGGGGGAGAGATATGATGATGTGAGGTAATGTCAGCTATGCCAGAAGTAGGGCAGTGGGTGTGTAACATATGTCAGCAGAACTAGCTGGAGTTTTGTAAAGAATTATATGTAATTTGTATATCAAACTGATTTGTACATGACTTCTGTTGAAAAAATGTATTTGTAAAGCTGATTGTGTTCAAAATGTATTAACAGTGGGTCCTGTGGGACAGAAAAGAAATATATCTGCATGTCAGACTGTAACTGTAGAAATGTATATGCTGTATCAGAGGATACTGGAAGAAAAGAGGCTAATCACAGTCCAGCTAATTTTGAAAAATAGTTTGAAATTAAAATACTTATTATAAGCCATAAAGATTGTATCTCACAGGTCTCAATGCAGCCAGAGACAAAACGTCTGCACTAGGAAGCCTTCTGAATTGTCCTTGGAGGTGAACTAATTGCTACTCTGGAAGGGTGGAAGCTTGAAATTGCTTTATGACTTCCAGAAGCTGTAACAGATCTTAGCAAAGCTCTATGTGTGCGTATTATTGACACATATGTGCTAGTTTTTGGTTCAGATGATAGTAAAGGGGATAGGATGGGAACCAGAATCAGATGACCAGATGTATGTGATTTCATTCTGCAATCCAGGACTCAAATGATGTTTTAATACCAGATGAGACAGAAGTATCAGAGCAGTCACTTTTTGAAACTTGACAAAGAAGGAAGATGACTCGCCTACTTCATCTTGCCTTACTTTATTAAGTAACCAGTGAATAATAATTCTTTAGCTCAGTCAGGAAAATATAGTGAGATTAGTTAGGTACTGTTTTTCTGTATCTGTGAATCTATCCATCTGTGTTATTTTTAATATTTCCTGGGGCTGAAACTCTGGTGTTTATTGTAAATAGATATTTAGTATTTTCATTTTCTTTTATTATTTCTTATTAAATATATTTAAACTTGTCATTGTGGCTGGTCCTTTTGAGAAATTTTAACCTTTGAGAGTACTTATTTTTATTTGGTAACACTGTGGCCACTTCTGAAAGCCTTGCTGCTTTGGTCAAACACTACCATTTGTATTAGTATTGATTTTACTCAGTATAATTGGGTATCCTTGTAAGAGCCTTAGAGTAGCTGGCTTTGGAGCATCCTGGTGGGAGTATCTACCTTATAGTCTGGGCAGAGAGGCATACCTGCTAAATCTGTGCTAGCCTTTCCCAGGTGTGTGTGTGTGTGTGTGTGTGTGTGTGTGTGTGTGTGTGTGTGTGTGTGTGTGTGTGTGTGTGTGTGTGTATGTGTGTGTTTGAAAATAAAATCTCAAAGAATGTGTGTGTCAGCTATTTGGATCAAGGACACAGAGCACTGGTTTCACATTGAGGGTTGTGGTGGACTTGACCTGGGACACTTGGCTGAAGACTCAACTCTACAACTGTGCCAATGGAGAGTCTTATTGTGGGCCTGGATAGAGAGAGAGAGAAACCCAGCTGCTGGACTGTGTGTGTTTCCTGTGTGCTCTTAAGGGAAATTGTGCTTGGTGCAGAGAGCTGCATCTAGAAATACTGTGTGCATCTATTTCTGTTCCAAGTGAATGTCCCTCTCCAGTGGCAGTGGTGAGAATTCAAGCTCCTTGATGACTGGCCCAGAGGGGCTGTCACAGTGATTATCAATGATTTAGCAGTACAACCAAAAATTTCATGAGGTACAGGACAAAAACAGATAGAATCACAAACATTAAAAGTTAATAGAACAACAGGTCTTGCATTAACATACATTTTCTGAATAATAAGGACATATGATTTATGAGAGAAATGGCAAAAAATGTGAGGTAAAAATCAGAAATGTTTAAGTTAATTGAAAAGGTTTTGCATAAATATGCATTTTCTGAACAATAGGTATGAAGCTCTAATGTCTTATAATGTTGACTGCTGTAATTCTTAGTGGTTTATCATAAAATCAAACCATTTATGAGGGACACACCAAAAAATATAAGGCAAAATCAAGGTCATTCTGCAAAATTGGACAGGTGTAGTTAGTGGTTCAGGTGAAAACTCAATTAGTGTCCGATAACATTTTTTTTAAACTTGTTAGCTGTGGTTTTGTTTGATGTGATTTTTAAATAAAATACAGTATATTTTAAGGTTTTGAATGTTAAGGCAACAGTACACAGCTGTCAAAATATGTTATTGCAATTACATTCTAAGCAGCATGCAAAGACATTAAACCAGTTCAGTGTTCTCCATTATCACCCCATATTCTTGTCCTAGCTGGCATTTATGTAGGCCAATTGATAGTCAGCAAGCTGCCCATACCCCACTCTATTTCCACCTAGATCCTTTTCAAACATATCATACCCCTTGTGTATTGTCTGCTCATCACAATCTCCAGTTATCCACCTTCTGTATGTTCCCCTTAGTGTATGTGCATCCACCCCAGTTTTTCTGTATTGTTTTCTATTAGATTTTGTTCTCCCTCTGCCTACTCTTCTATCATTTCCTCCTTCTTCTTCCATATCTCCCTTCTTATCTTCACTTCATTCTGCATATAAATGAAACAAGGACAGTTATCCCCACAAAAATATATATCCTGCCTTTCCCTCCCTGCTTTTTCTTTATCTTTCTCTATTGTGCAAACGTATCTGATTGTGCTATCCTTTGTTTTCTACTGTCCCCTACAAACCTTTCCACACCTATCATGGAACCATCAGTGTCCATGTGACTCAGCAGCTGACAGCAAATATTTGCTATATGTTGCAGTTGAATTATATGTGGTACTTTGCTGACAACATGTGCTGACTCACACTACCTGCTGTCTTCAAATATAGTAAGATCTGTGCTAACCAGAATATGGTTGTTAGCTTGCTCTGTAACTTGCTGTTTCTGCTGCTCCACTTTTTTGCCTTATGCTTATTGTAATCTCTCTTTCTCTCTCTCTCTCTCTCTCTATATATATATATATATATATATACATATATATATGTAGATAGATACATGTCTATAGGAGACTAAAATACCTTGTATTGTAAATTTAAGAATCAAGTTTTGTAATGAGTAACAAACCCACAAATCACAAAATGTGCTTCTTAATCTCACAGTATAAGGCATTCCCCTGTCCCTCCAACACACAAACATATTCCATTTACAGATTTTTTTTTTCTGCATTTTTCAGCTTGGATTACTGGTTCACACTCATCGCTTAAGCTGCATACGGAATAAGGCATGAAGCAAATCACTACTGCATACTTCGTAATGTCACTTTTTATGACTGAATTGTCTTGTTTATATTTTTTTAGTTTAGGTTAAGTTTTAATTATTTTTGTATTGTCACATAATTTTGTGGTATATCATTTTAGGAGTGTAGGGAATGTAATGCTCATATATGTTAGTTTTACTATTTAGAAATCTTTAATTAGTTTATTCTTTTTTAGTGTAGAGTTTTCAATTCAGGTATTTTGCAGGTAGTGCCATTTCCCATTTCACTAGTTGTGGCTGGGATTTTCTTTTCTTATTATTTTATGGGGTTGTTTTTCATTTTAACTTTGGTTATTTTTGCTTCTAGTGGGTTGATTTATATGGCTGTAATATTTTGTTATTTTATCAGTTCTAACTAAGTTTGAACAGACAGGCATGCACAGTTTGCTATGACATTTATAAGTACAGGTTTGATGAAAACGGGAATGTTGAACCAAAGTTGGTTGATTCCGATTTTCGCCAACCTGCACTATTGCGAGTTTCCAGTAAAGCAAATGCCACTGTGCATCTGCATATATGTCAACAGAATTATGATTACAAATCGCGGTACAGTGGGGATCGGGAAATTACCCTTTTCCCCACTGTAGTGCAATCTCGGAGTTGGAACATATTATTTGCAGGGGGTGGTGGGGGGTGAATGGGGGCATAGCTCCCCTCCAAAAAGATGACATTACGAAGTATGCAGTAGTGATTTGCTTCACAGAATGTCAATAGTGTGAATTCAAATGTGTTGTTACGTGCACTTCGACATTCTGTCCTAATTGATATGCTGTATTTTGCACATGTCATTCGCACATGTGAATGGATTCTTTTCTGCACTTCAACATTCATATAGTAAACCGGCATGCACACATTTGAGATTCTGTCTACTTTTCCTAAAAGCTATTAGGCACCTAGCAATATTGGCCATCAGACTGGATTAAACTTGCTAGGATTAAGTATAGACCTCTTCTTTCTTGAGCCTGCCGATACCCAGTAGTAAAACCTGAAACAGTAAGACTTCTCTGTATAAACAATATTCCAAAACTCAGCTGTTCATGGGAAGCTTCAGGTACTTAGTCTCCATGTATTTCGGCTTCCTTTTTCTAATAAAGTTTGCATTTTATACTGATCAGACATCAGGAGACCTACAGCTGAAATTTGCTTGCTCCTTTGTGATAAATTTGGTCACACCTGCAGGGCTCATGGTTTAGCCCCTGACATTGCTTTTTTCAAGTTGCAGTCACCTAGCTATGCAGTAGCAATGAATGTTTATCTTACCTGCCTCCCAAATCCACCTTTCTATCCAAATATATTCTGCTTTATGTATCATTAACATATGTTCAATGCTCAGTGTTATAAAATCCAAATTCTGGGCCTAGAAGAGCAATAGGTTCATATGTTCATAGGTTCATTGGAGATTACTGAATAGATGAAATTCTTGATTACAGTCAAGGTATCCCACAGGACTCTATCCTAGGCACTTACTTATTTAGTTTGCATCTTTCAGACATACCTTTTACATCTGAGGCCTTCTACAGTCTGTATACAGATGACCTGAAATTGGGTAACCTGATTACATGCGTTACAGATAAGGCATGTCTGCTAAGAACTTGGATAAATTGACAATTTGGGCATAGGAGAATAATATGCTGATAAATGTATCAAATATTAAGCATATGAGATCTGGGAGACATAAACTGAAAGGAGTATATTTAATACAGCACACAGTGATTGAAACTGTAGATTCATTTATGACCTGGGTATATGGGTTGATCCAGCTTTGAGGTTTTCTAATAATATCAACCAACTGGCTGATGATAGTTACATAACTGTAGGTTGTATAAAAAGATTTATAAAGTCTATAAAATCAGAAATGATTAAGTCATTGTTTGTAAGTTACATTAGACCTAGACTTGAGTATTGAATAACAATATGGAAATCTTATAAGAAAACAAGCATGAGTAAACTTGAAAGAAAAGAGTACAGTGAAAATATACCAACAGAATCCAAGGATGTGAAAATTCAAGTTATTATGGAAGACTAAAATATCTGAACATGTACAGTGTCACTTACAGATATCTAAGAGGAGATCTTATTCAGATATATAGGGCATTTAGAGGGGTCTATATTATATGCTCGAAGTGACTTTTCTTCGAACATATAATCATCGACACCTAAAGAGCAAATGCTCTAAAGCACAGACAGACACATCCGCAAACTTTTTCCTTGGGAAAAATTCAAGGGGCCATACACAAAAAACACAAACTTCAAAGCCCTAATCAAGTGGGGGGCTTCACCTCCACCCCCCTAACTAAATATACCAACTCCAAAATTGCTCTACTTTGGGGAAAAGGGCAATTCCCAATAACGGCCAAATGAATTTTTCCCGAGGAAAAAATTTGCAGACATGGCCATTTGCTCTTTAGAGCATTAACTCTTTAGGTGTTGATGATTATATGTTCAAAGAAAAGTCTCTTTGAGCATATAATATAGACCCCATTTAGAGACAACTATCTCTGGGAACATTTGGGGGTTATCAAAAAGTACTCTAGAATCATCAGACAAACTATGTAGATGATGTCCCTTCAGTTTCGAAAAAAGTGATCTAAGAGAAGAGTTGTTTGATTTAATAGAGATGGAGTGATATATTAAGATCAATGAAAGAAACAGACTGCAGAAGGTCAATAAAACCAAATTGTTAGAAGCTTGATAAAATAAATGAACACAGTAATTAGGCCTGTCCATACAGACTCATGCGATATAACAGAAGTAAATAGAATGCATTACTATGCAGCCAGATTAATAACAGATAAAGTCCTACCACCAGAACACAGAGTAATAAGGGAAAGAACGGGGAAAAACCAAATCCCATCATGGAAGTATTTAATAGAGAAAAATATAAAGCAATTAAGACAAGAAGTGTGATTGTTAGAAGAGTATAGAAGAGGGAACAGATGAACAAAAATCGTCAGAAAGGTTAGTATACTGTGCCTCTGTCTAACAGTGACACAGAAGTGATACCCGGGGTAAACCTATGATCTCCCAATCCACTCATCAAGATTCCTCTTGAAGAGAGTCAATGAGGGACTCTGCCTAACCTGGACTGGGATTTTATTCCAGAGTGAAGGGAGCCTCTGGGTTATGAATCTGTCCCTCCAGCATGTCCTATTTATATCAGTGCTGAGGTTCAAGTCTCTTGAGCGTGTAGCTCAATGCGATTTGGATTTTCTGAGGTGCAGCATGTCCATTAATTCCGGGTTGGACATGGCTTTATACGTCAGGCACAGATTGCCTCTGAACAGGCGGTATGCCACTGAGTAGAGCTGGAGTTTCGTTAACCGGGCAGCATATGGCATCTGTTTGAGCCCTTTGATCCTCTTGGTGAGGTACTTCTGGGGTCTTTCCAGTTGCTGCAGGTGTCTGGTAAGGTACATCCCAAAAGGGGCATTGTACTCAATTATGGGCCTGATGAGGGATGAGTAAAGAGGCATGATGACCTCCCCTGGTCTAGATGTGAATCCCTTCATGATTAGGTAGGCTATATAAAATGTTTTTCTAACTACTTTGGCCACGTGGTTATCAAATGAGAGATTGCTATCAACTTGGGTCCCCAGGTCCTTAATTACTTCTTTGTACTTAATGGATTACCACCTATGTGGTAATTTGTGGGCACTTTGTTTTTGCCAAAGGGGATGACTATACACTTTTTGGCATTTAGCTTGAGGCCATGGCTCTAGCACCAGTTGTCTGTTTCTATGAGGCCCTTTTGGAGGATGCTTGTGTCGGCTGGAGAGTCGATTATGGCGCCCAGTTTGCAGTCATCTGCGAACTTGGTCGGCCACAGTCCTTCCGTGTTGGCCTGTACCTCCGAGAAATATATACCGAACAAGAGAGGTCCTAGGACTGAGCCTTGTGGGACACCACTTGTAACTGGTTTGGAGTCTGACATGGCTGCAGCAATTCTAACCATGTGGGTTCTGTCCTTGAGCCAGTTTGCAATCCATCTAGTGACATAGGGGTTTATATTTAAGCTGGTGAGCTTATCTATAATGCCCGAGTGAGGTATTGTATCAAAGGCTTTTGCGAGGTCCAGGTAGGCTGTGTGGACCACCTTCCCCTCATCAATGGCCTTGGTGACTGTTTCAAAGAAATCAACCAGGTTTAAGAGGCAGGATCTGCCCTTAACAAAGCCGAACTGGGTAGGATCCAGTGTCTGTAGGTCCCCAATATCTTTATTTATGAGGTCCACGATGATCCTTTCCATAGCTTTGCAGACCAAACTAGTCAGGCTTATGGGGCGATACTTTCCAGGATTCTTTGAGGCATCACCTTTATGGAGAGGGTCCACTGTTGCTGTACTCCACTCTTTGGGCACATATCCTGTAGTAAGGCTGAGATTGAACAGTAGTTTTATGTTTGGGTTTAGCTCTTCTTGGAGTTCATGTAGGACGCAGCCCGGGACACCGTCCGGTCCCATTGATGCTGTGTTTTTTGCTTTGGAGAGGGCGGCTCTTACCTGAGCATCTGAGATGTCAGGGGGGCAGCACTCTGCTGGGATAGATATTTGCCCTTTTGGTGGGGAGGGGGGGGAGTTTGTGCTGAACCTGTCAGCTAGGATGTTGGCAATGTCTGTGGGTTCGGTGTATTTTTTGTCATTTTGGACTAATTCTGAGCATATCTGGGAATTACCACCCAGGTTCCTAACATAACTAAAGAAAGCCTTGTGATTATCCTTAGTGTCCTGTGCAATTTTTCTCTCGAAGCTGGCCTTAGACAATTTTATGAGTGCCCGTAGTTTTTTGCTAATACTGATCAGTGATGCCTTCCATTTTTGGGATTTTGCTCTATCATTTAGTAGCTTTGTCCTTCTATTGTATAGTTTGTTTATGGCTGGGGTCCACCAGACAGGACATCTGCCTTTGGAGGATTGGGTCTTGGTTTTATTTGGGATCGCATGATCCATGCATTCCTGAAGGTGTTCATAGAATGCGTTTATAAAGGATTCTGCGGTCTGGGCCGTATTTTCCACAGGCCCGGGGCTTTGAAGGATTTCACCTCGGTTTTGAGGAGTGTGAAATTTGCTTTAGAGAAGTTTTTCACTGTGCTTTTCTGGGCAGGGGGTGGGGTCGGGATGTGAATATCCAGTGAGATTAGTTTATGGTCTGATCTTACCAGTGAGGGATACACTTCTGGTCTGGAGCATAGAGTCCCCATGTTGGTGATTATCAGGTCCAGTATGTTTTCCCCTCTTGTCGGAGGGGTAACAAGTTGTTCCACAGCATTTGAGTTTATAAATAGGTTCATAGGTTCATAGGTTCATACTAGGCTATCTGCCCAAGGGCATTTATAAGCCTAGCCCATAGTTATGTGGCTTTCGCCACCCCTTTAGTTTGAATAAAAACTATGCCTATCATTTTGCTGTGCCTCTGTCAAGCAGTGACACTGTAGTAATCCCTGAGGTATATCTGCAATCTCCCATCCATTGGTCAAGATTCCTCTTGAACAAGGCCAGAGAGGTGCTCTGCCTCACATGTACCGGGATTTTGTTCCACAGCATAGGGAGTCTCTGGGTGATGAATCTGTCCCTCCAGCATGTTCTATTTATAACCGTGTCAAGGTTTAAGTCTCTCGCCCATGTGGTTCTGAGGGATCTAGATTTTTGAGGTGAAGCATATTCATCAAATCTGGGTTTGACATGGCCTTATATGTCAGGCACAGGTCGCCTCTGAGCAAGCGGTATGAGACTGAATAGAGCTGGAGTTCTTTCAGTTGGGCAGCATAAGACATATTTTTGAGACCCTTTATCCTTTTGGTGAGGAACTTTTGGGGCCTTTCAAGCTGCAGCAGGTGTCTGGTCAGATACATTCCGAACGGGGCATTGTACTCAATCATAGGTCTAATTAGTGATGAGTACAGGGGGACGATGACCTCCCTTGATCTAGATGTGAATCCCTTCATGATCAGGTGGGCGATATAGAAGGTTTTCCTAACTACTTTAGCAACATGAGTGTCAAACGAAAGGCTACTGTCAACCTGGGTCCCCAGATCCCTGATGACTTTTTCTTTGCTCAGTGGATTGCCACCTATATGGTAGCTAGGGGTAACCTTGTTTTTCCCGAAGGGTATGACTATGCATTTTTTGGCGTTTAACTTCAGGCCATGGCTCTGGCACCAGTTATCAGTTTCTGTGAGGCCCTTCTGGAGGATATCTGTGTCAGATGTGTTTTCGACTATGGCGCCCAGTTTGCAGTCATCTGCAAACTTTGTCAGCCATAACCCTCCTGTGTTTGCTTGTACTTCAGAAAATTCTAGGAACCTTTGGGCTAGGGTGTTGGAGCTAGAGTAATGCTCCCAGTCTATGTTTGGGTAGTTGAAGTTGCCCAGTATAATGGTGTTTGTAGAGACCTTCATATTTTCCAGTGTTCTCTGGAAGGCTGAGTGGGGTTCCTGGGTTTGGGAGGGTGGTCTGTAGCAGGCTATAAACTGGAAGGCAGTTTTACCCACTGTTAGTTGCACATGGATAGTCTCTGATGCTTCGTGCTTTGCCACCAACCTGGAGGTGTGGGTATCTTTGATGAATATTGATACTCCCCCTCCTTTTGTGGTTCGGTCCAAGTTTTGGGGCCGAAAAGCATGGTATGAGGTATAACCTGGCAGTGCTGGGGAGCTCTCGGGAGCCCTGAACCAGGTTTCTGTTACTGCACAGATATCGATGTTCTCCATGCTAAGGAGAGTTTTGAGTGCATACATCTTGAGGTTTAGACTTCTGGCGTTGAGTAGCATTACTCTTAGTTTCTTATCCCTTGTGATACAAAATAAGCAATTTAAGCAATTTGTGATACAAAATAAGCAATTTATTGATGACCCAAAATTTTTTTTATTGAGAATTGGGAAACAAGGTAAAAGGAATTGAAACTCCACCAAAAAAAGAAAGAAACAGATACATTTTGTAGAAATATCTATGAAGATCCTGTAGAACATAACAAAGATGCTAAATGGATAGAAGAAGTAAAAGAAAGAATAAGAAGTTTAAAGGTACAGGATATGAAATGGGATGAAGTATCAGCCAGAGAGATTGAAACAAAGTTAAGAAAAGCCTCTAATTAACCCCCCCCCCCCCCAGGCCCAGATGCAGTACCTAACTTTTGGCTAAAAGTATTAATATCTTTGCATGAAGCTTTAGCCATGAGTAAGAACTATTTATATATGCACCCCGAACACACACCAACCTGGCTAATAGGAAAAGCAATGCTCCTACTTAAGAGTGAGCCTGTAAGCTTCCCTAAAAATTACAGGCCAGTAACTTGCCTTCCAACGATGTATAAACTGTACACGGGAATTGATGAAGACAGAGTTTATAGTCATTTAGAAGAAAACTCCATTATGGCAGTAGGACAAAAGGACAATAAAAGAAAGTCATATGAAACAAAGGATCATTTGTTGTTAAATGACGTCATAGTGGAGAAATGTAGAAAGGGGAAGAATCTAAGTATGGCATGGATAGGCTACAAAAAAGCATTTGATAGTATCCCACATTAATGGATAAAAGAGTGCTTAAAAATGAATAAGATGCACCCTGCACTGATAAACTGCATCACAGCGACCGTGAAACACTGGCAAACCACTTTGTAGTTAAGCCATGATAAAAGACTAATTATTATTCTAGGGATAAAAATTCAAAGGGGGATATACCAGGGTGACTCTCTGTCACTGTTGCTCTTTTGTCATGCCCTTAACCCATTAATCTGTGTGCGTTAGGTCATGGCTATAATTTGGCTCCCAGAAAGCAACAAGGTGTACAGACTTCTCATCTTCTCTTTGTGGATGATTAAAAATTGTATAGTTCATCAGATGAGGAACTGAAAGCACAACTGCAAGTAGTTAAAACTTTTTCTGATGACAAAAGAATGTCCTTTGGTCTTGATAAATGTGCAAAAGTAACCTTTAAAGCAGGAAAGCTGCAGCACCAAGAAAACATCAGTTTGGGGCAAGAATGTGATATAAAAGAACTTGAGCAAGAGGGAGTGTATAAATATTTGGGATTTGATAAAAAATCAACAATAAAACATGCACAAATGTGAATAAAACTTAGTAAGGAATATTTTAGAAAAAGTGTTGACATCTAGAAACAATGTTTAAGTTATAAACCATCACCTTGATTGTGTTTGGATATTAAGTTATAAACCAATTCGCTCTTCTTGTCCTAACTTATAGTTTTGGAGTGATTGACTGGCCCCAGAAGGTGTTGGATAGATTATACAGGAAAACAAGAAGGATGTTGATTATAAAATTCACTTCATACTAAGATTATATATTCCCTGTTCAGAAGGAGGTATGGGCTTCCTTGAAACTGATTACATGTATAGATCTGCAATCATGTGACTGTATGCATATTTGCTGACCTCACAAGACCCAAACATGATGAAAGTTTTGAAACATGAGGAGAATAAATCTAAGATGACTTCCCTGCTTAGTTGAGCAGAAGCATATTGGTGTCAAGCAGGAATGGAAATTAAACCAAAAGTAGATAAAAATCAGGCAGCAACTGAATGTGCCAAAAAACAAAAATAAAAAAAAAATAAATAAAAATAAAATAAGGTGAAGGATCAGATGAGAAGGCAAGCAATGTAGAAAATGCATAAATAAAGCTGTAAGTATAGAAAACTCCTGGAACAAATCCATGTTGATCAGGCTCGAACACAGGAATGGTTAAGGACATTCAAACCAAAAGATGAAAGGTTTATATTGGTGGCCCAAGATAGTGGACTACGTACACATTAGTTTACAAAGTCCATCGAACATGTGGGATAAACAGACAAATGTAGGTTTTGTAAACCAGAACTGGAATAAGATGCACACCTTGTTGCTGGTTGTGACATACTAATGGCAGAAGGACTGTATACTGAAAGGCATAATAATGTGGTAAGACTGTTGCACTGGGGATTGTGCAAACATTATAATACTGAAGTGAAAAACACTGGAAATATGAGCTGCCAAGCATCATAGAAAATGATGGAGTCTGCATCACATGGGATTACCCATTACCAACAGTTCAAAAGATAAATGCGGGAAAACCAGATATAGTGGTCCATGAAAAGAAGACTAAAGTAGCATTGATCATTGAAATAGCTAAACCCGGTGACTACAGTGTCTTGCGTATAGAGAGACATAAAGTCATAAAATATCAGGATTTGCAGGCAGAAACAAGAGCAATGTGGAAGAAAGTTACTCAGAGAGTTTCAGTAGCACTAGGAGCAATGGGTCTTAAAAAGAATCTAAAATCATGTTTAGATATGTTACCAGTACATATAACTCCATACAAACTGCAGAAAGAGTCATTACTGGGCACATTGCAGGAGTTCCAAGAGCACTTCTGGCTAATATCAAAGATTAAAGAATACTAATTTCACGAACTTTAATCATACTTTGACATAGGAATGGGGTCCATTCCTGTCATGGAATTATAAACCCAAAAGACTTAGAGAAACTAAAAAAAAGGATTCTATAGGAACGAGAACTGTACTAACTGGTTTTCTGAGAGGGCAACTGATGCATAGAACAGACTATCAAATTACATTAAAGCAAGTACTAGTTTAGATATTTTTAAGAACTGCCTAGACACTTATTATGGGAACAAGTGTTTTGGTATATTGGCAGTCTGAAAGGCTGTTAATGTCTGTGCTGGAAATATCTGTATGTATTATTAGGCTAATGGCTCAAGAGCCCTTACAAGCCTGGCTTTTTAAGTGTTTGCCTGATAATAACCTTGGGTCAAAAATGTAGTCATTATTCAAATATCTAATAGCTTTTTGAAACTTGTAGATTCTCTGCACATTATATGATGGCGGGTAAAGTATTCAACAGCTTCCTTATACTGTGGTGAAAGAGTGATCGCTTTATAAGTCTTCTTGTTTAAGCATCTTAACAAATGGGTTATTATTCCAGGTATAGGCATTAGGATTATACATCTCATATGTCTAGACTTTTGTCTCATATTTTTGGTCTGTTCCCCGTAAAACTGTTTTTTTTTTCTCGAAAATCATTGGGGATTAAAGTTACTAAATAATGACAGACATTTAACATTTCAGACTTCATATGTTTCGGAAAATGAATGCTAATACAATGCCTTTTATTCTAGCATCTTTCTAAGTTTATAAGAACAATATTTAAAATTTGCCTGTATTTTGGGGCCTTTGTGCCCCCATTGTTTTTGCCTTCATCTAGATTTCTTGTACTAAGAGGTCGAAAGGTATGATTATGATTACTAAAGAATACTTCCAAATTGGCAGTTAAGGATACGTTATTTAGAGATTTAAATACCAAATTTAGACATCTTCTTAGCAATCTGTACCCAATGGAGTATAAAGTCAGATGCTCAAGTCTCCTTCTGTATATCACACCTATACACCTTAAATGCCAAAACAGCTAATACAAAGAGACTCTAAGCTCACATCATGCTCACTTACCTTTCCTTTCGTTTAACCTACCATTATATCTTTGTGATTGTGTAATATATGATTCACCATCTATACTGCCCTCTGCCATAAAAGCATTATGTGTCTCATTCCCAATGGTGGCACTTACTAGACACATAATTATTGCGAGCAGTAGCTGTTTGCACAATTGCGTAGGTAGTCCTTCACTCCACTTCAGTGACTATAATTAGAGAAAAATGTATGTTTCTGTACCTGAATTAGGCATAGGACTAACATACTACAAAACCAAAAAAAAATCTAAATGGGAATAAACTATGAAGCCAACATAACTTTTCAAAATACACCAGCCACATTATGACATTAATGTAAAACCTAATGCAGTGTAAGTACATGCTCAGTTCCCTTCTTACTATGCAACTTGATGCGCATCTTAGTCTTGGGTTGTCAGAATAGGTTGCAGTATTAGCTGATGACTCTGGAATATCAAACAAGGTATCAGGTTAGTATACAGGAATATCAGGAGAAACTAAATGAGACATGAGGGTTTCTCTGTTGAACTGGTAGATTTAGACCATGCACATTATGCATATAGAAGCATTGTTCAGACATTAGGCTGCCATTAAAGAATTATCATTTCAAGACACCCTAACCTATGAAAATGATCAACCACCCAAGTAGCCAGGAGGTATACCCATCTTAGTACACTCCTACACAGCACCATCCCTTCATATTTGTGCAAACACATACATAAAAGGATATTAGCTTAAAAATGCATGCTTCTACCTTCTGCCATAATATAAAGCATATATATTACTGGGTATACTAGAATACTGCCTACTTGTTTTAAACCTAAACTAACTCTGAAATGACAACTTTTTATAGACTACTGTTAACAAATGTCATAGTTTCACCTCCTTATCTACGCACAGAGAGCACTATTGTAAAACTGGCTTCCTGTACAACAAACACATTCCTTCATTCCAGCTCCTTAACCTTCAAGTTACTCTATAGTAGACACGGCCCTCTCTCACATCCAAACCCCACACCTGAGCAGCAGAAGTGTATCTCCATCCCCATCTACTGATAGATCCTCCACTCTAGTCAAACCACCTTTTAATTGCACCCTTGTTTTCTGTGATGACTTTTGCAGCTTGGAACTCTGATCCCCAGGATATCAGAAGATTATCTAACATTTTGAAAAAAAAAACTCCTTATACACTTGAAACATCTAAGAGAAGCATATAAATGCAACTGCCTACAGAATGGTTAACTTACCGATATATATATATATATATATATATATATATATATATATATATATATATATATATGCTTTAGTTGTACTGGCTACTCATCTAATGCGCTGTCTCCTGAATACGGTATAAAATTCAAAATATCCATTATGTAAATATCTTTACCATAAACATATACTTACATACTGTGTAAATATTAATTCTGCATTCTTCTACCAAAATATTATGTGTACCACTTTGTGAAAAACTGAAATTGTTTTGAAACAAATGGCTATGTCAACATCCTATTATGTGTAAGCATAAATTTATGTTTTGAATATATCAGTCTGTATTGTTAATACAGTTGTCCATGTTCAGAAATGTTTAGAACATAGTATTAAGTAAAATAACATGAAGAGCAGTGATGTGTATAGATGAGGAGATTCAGAAACACAAGTACTGTGATTGGTCTATAGGACCTATTTTTAATATGCAAATGATCAAATAATGTCATGCAAATGAGGACTTACATGCAAGTGTGGGACTCATCACACATTTGCAAATAATGACACACAATGTGGCTGACTCATTCTTGGACACATAAAGCTGTCACAATGCATGCATTATTCATCTATTCTGAACAGCTATACTTGTAATAACATTTTAGCATCATCATCATCATCAGCTATTCCTGAACAACAGGGGTTAGTGGCTGCGCTCAGAGTAAGTTTGTGTGACATATTATACATCAACGCCCTTGGCAGCACAGTCCATGCCACCAGAGTCTAACATACCATAATATCCAAAACTAGAACATTCTTTAAAACTATTGTGTGGACAGGAAGACCATGTTTGGACATGTAAACATATGCCACCCACACACCAAATCAAAGAAGATATGTGGACTGCCTATCTGTGTGGGTACAAATGTATCTGTAGCATTAATAATCCTTAATACAGGGACCTTTCATTGACCAACAGGGGTACTTTGGAATTTCACAGGCATCAGATTTGCAGATCCTACATCAGTTTCTTGATATGATGTGATGATGTAGCATGTGGTGGAGCATATATGGTTTCAATGGACAGAAGAGGAAAGAGCCATCATCATGTGGGCATTTCACAAGACAGTCCATTTCCTTAAAGTCTGAGAGATATTGATTGCACTGACATCACCATCAAGGCCTGACCTGCTCCACACATTATTCAGTACATCAACAGAAGGGTTTCCACTCTGTCAACTGCCAAGTGATGTACAATGCACAGGGTATCACATACAATGAATGCATGTACCACTGAGGCAGTAACCATGATTCCCACATCTGGCATGTGTGCAGCTTCTAGCAACTATACATGCAGGTTGAATTCCTATAGGGTCATCCTTTTTATAGTTGCACACATTGGTGGGTACATAGATCAATACATGTACCTCTCATTCAAACAAGCAGATGGCCACAGTTAATGGTGTCCACTGTTGTGTGCTGTAGATGATGCTGGATATAATTAGAACAATGGATGATAAACCTCATCCAAAACCCATAGACCAAGTCTGAGACAGTTTATAACACTGCACATTCACAGACATGGAACATTGTCAAACATGTGTTTGGAATCCTAAAGGGACAGTTCCACTTCTTGGCTTTGCCTGGTTGTGTGCTGTAGTATGCATCCAAATATGGTAGTATGCAAGCAGATACAACAGATTGGAAGCATTGCACTATTGCCTGAGGGACCTGTCACAGCAGTGACTGAGAAGTCAGGCACAGAGACATTTGAAGAACAGGCTACAGAAGCATCTCATGTAAGGCACTGATAGAGGCAATATCTTTCAGTAATGGTAAAGAGGCAGTGTCTGGTCCAAAACTCCATTACATATATGCAGACAATGTATCTGATGTCTGCATTATCACACCCATGTTGTGCAATGCAGTGGACTGTCTATCAGACATTACGTTACCCACATAGGTTAGAGGTTGGGTACAACACAATCTCTCAGCAACAACAATTCACAGGAAAGCTAAAGGTGCACAGCCAAAAGCAACAATCCATATAATTAAACCACAATGCCACCACTATCCAAACCCAGTGCACTAAAATGAACTTTGTTAAAAAGCATAATTAAAACCATAAACCAGTTTTGGCAAAACCCTTCCTCAGTATGGTGATAAGAATTCAAATATTCAGCAATTATTTATCACTTCCTCAAATATGACATTACAGCACAATTATCATATCATGTAACAGGTGGGGTGGGGCAGCAAAACAGGTGACAGCAATACTGTTTTATGGTCTGTGGTCATAGAAGGTAGATATGGTAGTGACTCAATCAAGCAACATATTAGGGGCAGTCAGGGAATCCTATCTTCCTGTGGCAAGTATATCTGTTGTGTTCTACAGAGTCATATTGTCCAGAATAGATGAATAATGCAATGCATAAGTGCCAGCTTTATATGGCCATGTGTACACCACTGGTCTGCTGGTTATGAGCTTGATGAAGTCAACTGTTGTGATGGTATAGCTCTTCAGAATCAGGCATAGGAACCTTGATGTGGTGTGCCATGCTGGTAGCCAATAAATGCATGGTGTCCACAATCTGAACAATGATCACAGATAAGTGTGGTACTCTGTCAGCCAGTTGGGAACGTGACACTAAAGAACAATATGATGGGGAATGGGTGGACTAGTGAGGCATATCAGAGGAGCATCATTGTCCCTGATTGTTAGACAATTTATACCCAAGTGTGTTGGCCAATGTGGCCAGAGGCAACAGTGATGCAGGCTCTGCAAGAGTGTGTGTGTGTGTGTGTGTGTGTGTGTGTGTGTGTGTGTGTGTGTGTGTGTGTGTGTGTGTGTGTGTGTGTGATCTGTTTATGAATTGTTTGTGACCAACCCCTAACATCCAGACCCTCCTATAACAATGGCCATCATGGCTACCAGAGAAAGAATGAAGAACAGTTACCATTTGCTTCTTGGATGCTCCTTTGTTTGTTATGTGCAGTACAAAGGGTTTGAATAATACTGTATGCTCCCTGTCCCTTTGCACCATATCATTCTGAAGGCACTGCGGGTCATCCCACAGGCCATTTAGTTATTGTTCATCATCACCCAGGTCATGTGCTGCACTCAGAAACTCTACCATGGTGTGCAGCAGCTATGTATGTGTGGATCACTGGCCTGTACATCCACTGATTGATGCCAAATGTCACACTCAAGTTAGAGACTGACCTGGAATCATTGTAGTGATGCACAGCAACATGTACTGATAAATGCATCTTTGGTGGCGCCTTCTGTGCATTCTGGGTGGGGCTAACACTTACAGTAAGTACAGCATTAAACACACTGCAGAGGCTGGATGTCCAGTCTGTATCTCCCTTGTCACATCATATAATTGGAATGTGTGTGAGCCCTCCAGTGTTAGCATTAGTAACAGTGTGCACATTAGCCATAGGTCATCAGCTGATGTCAGGCTTGAGCAATACTGTTATGTTGGACCCTCCACCTGTGGAACCTGTGAAAGCATAAAGGCAACATACCTATTGTGATGATATGAGTTATTGCAAGCTATGCTAGGAGAAGTAGGACAGTAGGTGTGTAGCATATGCCAGCATAGCTAGCAGAATTTTGTAAAGAATTACATGCCATTTGTATATCAAACTGATTGTGTAGACGCTTGGTTGAAAAATGTATGTGTAAAGCTGCTTGTATTAAAATGTACCAACAATATGTCCCGACTGTACTGTAACTGATTAAATGTATATGTTTTAACAGAGGATACTGGAAGAGAAGAGGCTCATCTCAATTCACCTAACTTTGAAAATATTCTGAAATTAAATTACTGGGTTTAGGCCATAAAGATTGTATCTTACAGTTCTCAATGCAGCCAGAGACAAAAAGTCTGTACTAGGAAGCTTTCTGCATTGTCCTTGGGGTAAACTAATTGCTACTCTGGAAAGAAGTGGTAAGGAGGGTCAGTGATGTTAACTATATGGTAAAACTGCTAGGCAGGAAGCAGGGGTACAAATTATACCATGTTAACATGATGAAACCTTACCATGATAGGGAGGCCCTGGTGCTGAATATTGCCAGAAGGAGTCTGTGGGAATCAATGGCTAAATAGAGCCAGCCAGCAAGATGCCATGTTACTAAGGTGGAGCCTAGGGCTGCAGGCATATGACATGACAGTGCAGCATTGTAGTCTGGTCAGCAATGCAAGGCAGATGGGATATCAAGACAGGGTATGGGTTAATGTATTCCCAGACAGTCTAATTCCTCTCAAGCAACATCTCAAGAGTCACTTGAAAAACTAGCTTGAGTGTTCAAAGAGGGGGGGGTGATGATGTGATATATTGCCAGCTATGCCAAGGAAAGTAGGGCAGTGGATGTGTAACATATGCCGGCACAGCTAGCTGGAATTTTTGTAAAGAATTACATGTCATTTGTACATCAAACTGATTTGTATAGATAATTGTGTTGAAAATGTATTTGTAAAGTTACTTGTGTTAAAATGTACCAACAGTGGGTCCTGACTATATTGTAACTGATTAAATATATATGTTTTAACAGAGGATACAGGAAGAGAAGAGGTTAATCTCAAGCTACCTAACTTTGAAAATATTCTGAAATTAATTTACTGGCCCTAAGTCATAAAGATTGTATCTTACAGTTATCAATGCAGCCAGAGACAAAAAGTCTGCATTAGGAAGCTTTCTGCATTGTCTTTGGGATGGACTAATTGCTACTCTGGACAGGTGTAGGTTTGAAACTGTTTTATGCCTTCCAGGAGCTGCAGCAGATCTTAGCAATCATCTGTGTACATATTATTGACATATATGTGCTAAATTCTGACAACGTCTAGCTAAGGAGTGGGGGGTTACCTCATAAACCAGAACTCAGATGACCAGATGTATGTGATATCATTCTGTAGTCCATCACTAAATATGATATTTTTATACTAGGTCTGTTTTTGGAACCTGACAGAGAAGGATCCCTCACCTACTTCATCTTACCTTGCTCTAGTAAGTGACCAGGGAACAATAGTTCTTTAGATCAATCAGGAAAATATAATGAGATTAATTAGGTACTGTTTTTCTGTATCAGTTTTGAATCTATTCATCTGTGTTATTTTAATATTCCCTGTAATTGAAACTCTGATGTTTATTGTAAATAGATATTTAGCATTTTCATGTTCTTTTATTATGTATTATTAAATATATTTAAACTTTTAATTTTGGCTGTTCCTTTATAAAATATTTTAACCTTAGTCAGCACTTGTATTTATTCAGTGTCACTGTTTGGTCAACATTACCATTTGTATTAGTATTAATTGCACTCAATATAAAAAGGGTACCATTGCAAGACCCTTAGAGTAGCTGGCTTTGGAGTGGCTGGTGGCATTGTAACTACCTTATAGTCTGGGCAGAAGGGGGCATAGCTAATAAATCTGTGCCAGCCTTTCCCAGGTGTGTGTTTGTGTGTGTGTGTGTGTGTGTGTGTGTGTGTGTGTGTGTGTGTGTGTGTGTGTGTGTGTGTGAAAATCAACTGCTTGGAGCAGGAGATCAAAGCACTGGTTTCATGGAGAGAGTGGTGGACGACTTGGCTTGGACACTTGGCTGAGATCTCAACACTGTAGCTCTGCCAGTGGGGAATGTTACTGGGAACATGGAGGGAAACAGATAGAGAAATCCAGACCCGAGACTGAGTGTGTTCCCTGTGTGCTCTTAAGGTAAATTGTGCTTGATGCAGATAGCTGCATCTGGAAATACTGGATGTATCCATTTTTGTTACAAGTTAACGTCTCTCTCCAATGTCAGTGTTGAGGATTCAGGCTCCTTGAGTACTTGCCCAGAGTGGGGACATCACATCTGTGACAACAGCGACCCTTATACCTTGGCCCCCAACACATGGCACACATTCTAGTACATGGTACAATCTGTGAATACTGTATTGGCTCATACATACCTTGCAGTGCTGACCACTGCAGTTGCAGGACAGATGTACCTAGAGAAGAGATATGCTGAGTTGTATTGCTTAATACATTGTCACTACATAATAATTACTATAGACAATGGAAATGTAACTGTTATTACAAACATGGTGCATCCTCTGTAGACATGTGGGCAGCTGTCCCCAGTCCATCACCAGCATCTAAATCATCTTGAGGTATGTTTGTCCAATCTCCATCCCCAACCAGGGATACCAGGTACTCTTTCACCTCTGTGAGTCACTTCTGGGTAAGTGGTCCACCTCCTGTGGTGGACATGTCTCTAGAAATATTCACTGGTTTGGGCTTGGTATGCATTATCATATCACTTACCCTTCTGTACACAAGTACATGCTGTACTGTAGCTGCCTACAGTGCTGATGTCCTGCCACACCTGCTCCCAGAATGCCTTGTCATTTTTACCTTTGTCCATAATGTATATGCATTCTTCTTAACTTCTTAGTGCAAGAAATCTGGAAAAAGCCTAAAATAATTAAGGACAAAGCTCAAAGGTAGGGACAGAACTTAAATATTGCTCTTATAAACTTAGAAGGTTGCTAGAATAGCAGGATTTTGTTTGTATGCATTTTCTGAAGGCTATCAAATCTGAAACTTAAATGTATGTCATTATTTAGAGATTTCTATCCTTATTGATTTGCCAGAAAACCACATTCTTTATGAGGAACAGACCAAATGCATGAGGCAAAAAGCTGGACATTCTGCAAAAAATCTGGACAGTTGAGAGTATATGCCAAGTGTGCAATGGGTCTTCACTACTATCTCAGTTTCCCAATTAGTGAATGTTTTCAGCTATCAGTTCAGTCATACGCCTATGACAAGATGTGTACACTGTGGGTTACACATCAGTCAGTGTGCATGTATATGTACTTGGCTGCCCTTGGCTGACCTAAATGTATGTGCAAGGTCTCCCATTTAAATGGGGAGATGATACAAATCAGCAAGCAAAGGAGAGTAGTGTTGCTGGAATTGAATTCATCATCAAGTCTTGGTGAGTACCTTCATATGGTGTACTCTATTTTTTACAAAATCTCACCAAGGCGACACTGATATATAGACTGTATTTTATATAGCATATATCGTGGATGTAAGCAGGTTAAAAATAAAAAAGACAGCTGTGTGCACAAGTCCCAGGATAAAAACATGCCCAACCCTGGTAGGAGCACTGGTGCCAAGACTGGTAAAATAACAGTGTAGAATACTCAAGACATGGAAACATTTCTACAATGATGTTACGTCAGGCTCAGGGGAAAGATGGACCCCTGTTGTAGTACACAAAAACTGACATGCCAAAAAAAGCCATAAAGATGACAGAGTGGACTACTGAGGATAAGAAAGGACTTATGCATTGTTACTATTATGCAAGAAACCCAGAATTTCTGGACAAAAGATATAAAAAAGATTAAGAGAGAAATTAGAGGAAAGAAAATCCTTGCACAATAAAAAATGTAAAAAGCTTTAAATGGAAGTGTATGTCCATTAATACAACAAATTCATGAAAAACATCATATAGACCAAGAAACCTTGGGAATTTTGGAAAATAAAGCAACTGAAGAAGTGGGGAAATATAAAGAAAAATGTAGAGATTTTTGAAAGGTATAAGAAATATGGACATGAGAAACAAGAAAGAGAGATCTGATATAGTGCAATATATATGCAAAGAAGAAAGCCAAATTATTCAATACAAAAAAGCATTTCACTGTACAAAAAATAAGATCACAAAGGAGGTAGTTAGAACAGAAAATTAGTAAAGAAGTTAAAAAATAGAAGCTGAAGTTGTGGAATACCTGTGAAGTGAATGATTTATTGTAGAAAGTCTAAAACAGGTCATGTCACAGCATGATGAAACAGTGAGTCCCCAAAATAAGGAGAAACAGGAAGAGCAGGAGATATCTGATGAAATATGGATGTGCCAAAGAAAAAGAGATTTGATATGGTGCAATATTTATGCAAAGGAGAAAGCAAAACTAATCAATACAAAAAAGCAGCACCAAAGATATATGAAGAGAAATACAGGGAAAGGCATCCGGATATGGAAAATTTTACAAAACAAAAAATAAGAAAACAAAGAGGGAAAATAGCAAAAAGACTTAGTAAATGAGACGTTAAAGAAACAGAAACTGAGGCTATGGAGTACTCGCAAAGTGAAGGATTTATTGTAGAAAATCTAACTCTGATAATCACAATCTATTAATTAAATGGGTTAACATTATGATTTTTTTTATACAACATATATATATATATATTTGATTTTAAAATACACATTAAATTTTTAGGTATGTCTTAAGATGAGGTGATGCTTCTTATGAATTTTTGATTTTGACCACCAGATGGTGCTAGATGAATTGAAAGAATGGGAAAGCATTACATTAACATGTCTCCGTTTTATTGTTTTTATTTTATTTTTTTTACTAACAGTATTGTTATTGTAATAAATTGGTATATGTTTTAATTTTAATTTCATACATTTAGGTTAATAGGTCCGTTGGATGAACATTTTGTATTTATATGAATTTTCACAACCCATTTAATTAATTAACTAATTTGTATTTGATTGGTTAATTAAGGCAGAGTACACAATATATAATTGATTTTGTATTTCACCAGCCCACATCTGAGGAAGTGATAGAAACAAAAACATATTGTGTGACGTTCATGCAGTCTTTGTATGTGGTTCATTAAATATTGGCTTTTTAAGTGCTGTCCAGAGCTTTATTGTTTCGCTTTTCTTGGTCATCGTTTGGATTTACAAGTTGCGGTTTGGTGACCTTGTGGTTTTTGGTTTACTTGTTTGGAAGTTTTTCTTATCATGGAAGGTGAAACGAGCATGGACAGAGAGGGAAGGAGCAATAAGGATGAGATTGGCCAGACCAGGAAACTGATTGGCCAGTTATCTCAACTGATAGACTTACTAACTCCATTGAGCCAATCCATGGTGGAGTGTGTTAGTATGGCTCTTGAAGGGAGGAACCAGGAAATAAATGGTCATCAGAAATGGCAGGAAGACGCAAATAATGGAGATGCTTCTTCCACAGGCAACAACAGCCTGAATGGCATGGGCTTCTGGAATACACCGAGGATGCTAATAGCATCGGAAAAGACAAACAACTGTGGTATTGAAGGTGAACACTCGACTGTATTATGGCCAGGGATTTCACCATCAAATGTGGGACAGAGTGATACTTCTATGGACTTTCGCAACTGGCTTCAGGTTAGTTTTACGATAGATTTCAAAAACAAAATGGTTAGACCTGGGCCAGTTTCAGAGACTTACAAAGAAAAACTGTTTAGGTTTGAGAAACTGTTATACAAATTTAAATGTTTAGATATCGGAAATGCATATTTAGCAGAATGTATTTCTGAAAGCATAGTCCCTAAGGGACTAAGAATTTTTAAATTTCCTAGCAATGTTGTACCAGGAACTAATTTGAATAAAGATCTTATAGAGATATACAACAGATGTGGGCTGGATGTGCTTAAATGTATGATAGCAGAAAACAACAGGGTAAAGAGTGATTTATTAAAAGAAGTGGAAGTTTTGAATGAATGTATAAAAAGTGATCTCATTTTTACTATTCCAGAGGAAAAAAGGAAATATAATAATATTAGAAGTGAGATAGATGGACAGTGTAATTAACTTATTAAACGGAAGATGAAGAAGCTTGAGAGAGAGATTAATGATTATAAAAATGATACTGCTTATCCCAAACCCAAGACTGGTGGGAGGTTTTGGCAAATAAGGAACATGGATGTAGAAATGGAGACTAATTTAAATGAGAATGGGAGAGTAGAACGAGTGTCGGATTTAGATGATTTTGGAGGTGAACAACCTGTAAGAAAATCTGAAAGATTAAAAAACAGGGATGGTTACCAAAAACAGCAAAATTCAAATTTTTGTGGAGAAACAAGAAGGGGGAGGATGAGGTACTGAGGATTAGCAGTACTAACCACCCCGACTTAGAAGTAGTAGACTTTGTTCAAGACAATACCAACCCTTTTAAATTTATTAAAAATGATTTTAGTTTTTATAATTTTAGCCAAGTGATTTTAAGAAACGAGCATTTTGGTTTGTTAAGTAAAGGAATCAAGTTTATCCTTTGGAACAAAGGAAACCTTGCCAGACCTTTAATGGACATCAAAGAATTCACAAGGAAAATTAATTTTCAAACTATTTTTAGTCAAAACATTAACTATGAACCCTCTAGTTTGGTTAGAAAAAGTTTATTTAACCCTCCCCTCCACCCTCAAATAAAACACTTTGAAAATTTAACAGAAGGAGAGATTAGGAACTGTTTTAAAAAGGTTAAATAAAAGAGTAATCTGGATCAGTTGGAAAGTAAGACCTTAAATGAACTCAGAGGTGATAAAAACTTAAGAATTATGAAGCCAGACAAGGGAGGAGGGACAGTCTTGATGGACAGTATGAGTTACGAGAGTAAGATGAATGAAATTTTAAGGGATCCCGACAAATATTCTAGTGTTTCTATAAATGAAACCAACATAGCTTATAGACATATAGACGTGGTTCTAGAAGATTTATTAGTAGAAGGCTTAATAGACTGTAAAACACTTAGGTTTTTAAAGGTGGAAAAGCCTAGAATACCTACTATGTTCAGGATTTCGAAAATACATAAGGATGAGTTAACCCCCCCCCCCGCATCCGATTGTTTCTGCTGAATGATCAAAAATTTGCCACTTGTCAAGTTTGTGGATTTAAAATTAAAAGCATTATGGGTCAAGAGAAATAATATATTAAAGGACTCATGGGACTTTTTAAGAGATTTAAAGCAAGATTTATGGAATGAGGACCTGAAGTTTTTGACTATAGATGTGGTTGACCTGTTTTCTAGTATACACCACGAACAAGGATTAAGGTTATTAGAAGAGATAGTTTTCGAAGATAATATTTTAAGTCACAATGAATGTACTGTTATTATGCAGTTAATTGATTTGGTTGTTGTTGTTGTGTCTTTCGGCTTTTCCCAGTTAGGCGTTGCTACAGCGGAACTCCGGTCCGCTAATGATTGGCAGATAGATTTTTACGTGCCGAGTTGCCAGCCCTGATGCACAACCTTCAACGAAGGTACACCCATTCACGCATGTCTCCACGCAGAAGATGCTCTAGCTGAGAATCGAACCAGACAGCATCTTACTGTGAGGCGACAATGGTACCACAGCACCACCACCGCAGTTTAGTTAATTGATTTGGTATTAAAATATAATTTCATTTATTTCAAGGGGGAATATTTTAACCAGATAAAGGGAGTAGTGATGGGGGCCACTTGTGCCCCCACATATGCTAATCTAATATTAGCTAAGTGGGAGGAAAAAATTGTCATGCACTCTGAATATAGTAAATGTTGGATCCACTACAAGAGATTTTTGGACGATATATGTATTCTCTGGGTTGCACCTGCTGAACAAGTTTTATTATTTATCAAGTTTTTAAATGAAAATACTAATCTTTTAGAATTTACTTTTAACGTGAGTGAGGACATTCTACAACTTTTGGATATCGAAATTTATAAAAAAGATAACACATTTCATTCTAAAGTTTTTAGGAAAAAGACTTATTCTAATTCTTATTTACACTATAAAAGTGCTCACCCTATGTATTACAACAGAAACATAGTTAAAGGCCAGTACATTAGGTCATGTAGAATGACTTCTAATGATGATGACTTCATTAATGAAATGAACGTTCTTAGGAACATGTTCAAAAGTAGGAGCTACCCTGACTGGTTGTTAGAAAAGACTGAGAATGAAGTGCTGGAAGGTAGGAGGGGCAAATTTAAGCCAAACCTTGGAGTAGATTTATCTGAGAATGTGGTAAATGAAAGAAAAACAGATGAAAATTTTGGTAAAGCATTGGTCCTAGAATATACGAAAATAGTGAGGGATGTTATGGAAAATGAATGGAACAGATTTATAGCCTTCACTGATTTGGACAATGTTTCTAAAGACAAGTTGAAGGTAGTTTATAAGAATTTAATCAATCTAAAAAAGTTGTTGGAAAAAAAAATCAAAATATGTGGCATTCCAATGGCAAAACTAAAAAAGGAACATTGAAATGTGGCCATTGTTTGCAGTGTACATATGTTATTAATAAAGAAAAAGTTTTTTTAGAAAGTAGAAATATAAGGTTAGAAGGAAAGGATTACAATAATTGTGATTCTAAAGGCCTGGTATACTTGGCATTGTGTTAGGTTAAAAAGGAAACAAATGCACTTTATAAACACACAAAGGGATGTTCCACTGCACAATTTGTATTTTTTGTTATTGAGAGAGTGAACATTGATGCAAGGGGCAGCCTTTGGGAGGAAAAAATTGAATATAGAGAGCTGTACTGGCAATTAACCCTGGAGACGAATAAAGATCCAGGCCTTAATGAAAATATTTCTATAGCCCCCCTTCTGAAATTGAGATCAGCAAAACTTTAGTAATGTCTACACAAAGTTTTTAAACATTTTAATGACAGCAATCATTGTAATTATTTAACATTATGATTTTTTTATACAACATATATATATATATATATATATATATCTATCTCTATATATATATATATATATATATATATATATATATATATATATATATATATATATATATATATATATATATATATATATATTTGATTTTAAAATATACATTCAATTTTTAGGTATGTCTTAAGATGAGGTGATATTTCTTATGCATTTTTGATTTTGACCACCAGATGGTGCTAGATGAATTGAAAGAATGGGAAAGCAGTACATTAACATGTCTCCGTTTTATTGTTTTTATTTATTTTTTTACTAACAATATTTTTATTGTAATAAATTGGTATATGTTTTAATTTTAATTTCAAACATTTAGGGTAATAGGTCTGTTGGATGAACATTTTGTATTTATACGAATTTTCAGACCCTATTTAATTAATTAACTAATTTATATTTTGATTGGTTAATTAAGGCAGAGTACACAATATATAATGGATTTTGTATTTCACCAGCCCACATCTGAGGAAGTGATAGAAACGAAAACGTATTGTGTGACTTTCATGCAGTCTTTGTACATGGTTCATTAAATATCAGCTTCTTTTTTAAGTGCCGTCCAGAGCTTTATTGTTTCGCTTTTCTTGGTCATCGTTTGGATTTACAAGTTGCAGTTTGGTGACCTTGTCTTTTTTGGTTTATTTGTTTAGAAACATATTTGTGTCAAGCAGGAATGGAAATCAAACCAGAAGTAGATAAAAATCAGGCAGCAAATGAATGTGCCAAAAACAAAACAATGAATATAAGATGATAGATCAGATGAGAAGGCAAAAAATGTAGAAAAGGCATAAATATAGTTGCAAGTATAAGAAAGTCTTGGAACAGCCTCATGTCGATCAGGATCAAACACAGAAATGGTTAAGCAGGGGTGAATTTAAACTGAAAGATGAAAGGTTAATATTGGTGGCCCAGGATAGTGGACTATGTACACATTTGTTCACAAAGTCCATTGAACATGTGATAGAAGCAAAAACATCATACATCTTATTGCTGGGTGTGATGCACTAAAGGCAGAAAGACTGTATTCTGAAAGGCATAATAATGTGGCAAGACTGTTGCAGTGGGGATTGCGCAACATTATAATACTAAAGTGACTGAAAAACACTGGAAACATGAGCCACAAAGCATTATAGAGAATGATGAAGTTTATATCACATGGGATCACCCATTGCCAACAGTTCAAAAATAGATGCGAGAAAACCAGATATAGTAGTCCAGGAAAAGAAAACAAAAGTAGCATTGATCACTGAAATTGCTTCACCCAGTGACTATGATGTCTTGTGTACAGAGAGACACAAAGTCATAAAATGCCAGGATTTGCAAGCAGACAAAAAAGGGAAATGTGGAGGAAGGATACCCAGACGGTTCCGATAGTAGTAGGAGCAATGGGTCTTATAAAAACAAATTTGGATATATTACCCATACATGTAACTCCATAAGAATTGCAGGAGTCAATTCTAGACACATTGCAGGTGCTGAGAAGAGCACTTCTGGCTAACATCAAAGATGGAAACAATACTAATCCCTGAACGTCCATTCCCGTCATGGTATTAGAAACCCAAAATACGTGGAGAAATTAAACTGTCAATTTTTCCAGCTATTAACTCAATCATGTGCCTGTGTCAAGTATATGGATGGAATGGTCAGACCATGACAGCAGACAGGTGCAATGGCAACAAATAACGGAAGGGAGGCTTTGCATGTATAACTTGACTGCCCTTGGCTGACATAAATGTATGTGCAAAGCCTCCCTTCCGTTATTTGTTGCCATTGCACCTGTCTGCTGTCATGGTCTGACTATTCCATCCATATACTTTACTGAAATCAGTGGCAAGCATGTTATCAGTGGCCATATCTTTGCATCAGTGTGTTGATGGCCTGTATTGCTGTGCACATGTTTTATCTCCCCAAAATTTATATACATAACCCTAACTTTATGTGTGTATGGTACATGTTGTGTTCTCTGTACTGTACCTTGCCTTTGATGTGGATAGGCCAAAGTGTGCTCCCCTTCACAGCTTGGCATGCAACGGTCATACCTTTGTATATTTTTGGAGAAATCCATCTACCAGGTTAACAAAGTAAAATTTATAAATAAATTGTATGGAAATGATTCACTCAAGCAACTGTTATTTCTGTTGAACTGTTCATTTGAAACACAGCAAAATCTTTGCCTCACATTTGCACTTTGAAATTATCCTGAATTTATATTAGATGTATTCTCACCTACTCTCCCTTCAAAGAAGACTTTACCCAGATGGATACTAGTGGCCAACGGATACTATGGTCTTTGGATGATCTCAGAAACCTGTATAGACAACTAAGAAATGTATTAGCTTAGCATTGCACCTTTTTTATCTCTAAAATATTTTCTGGAATATTTTTTACTTGCCTTATAATAGTGAATTTCATGCTTTACTGAAAATTGCATGTTCATATCTGAAAATACCATATTGTGAATATGCTGTAGAAAATGTAATAAATGTGAGAAAGACAGGGGCTGTTAAAAGCTTTGAGATTGTAATTTATGGCATATGGTGATAACACATTTCTGTAGTCTCTTCCTCTGATCTATGTACATTTTCCAACCATCCATAATTAATGATGGCATTTTCAAAGCATGGCTGCATTGTTCAGTGAGGCATTTCATGTGGAGCTGGAAGACATATCATACATATAAGAGTTCTACAGCTTTCATAGGCGTACTCTGAATCACACAGCTAATTTATACAGGTCAATGCTCCTTATCATCGCTGGAAGTGGACAATAAGATTTAATGAGATTCATGCAGTTAACAATAAACTTGCATTTATTTTATGGCTGAACAAGCTGTAAGAGCAAGCAGCTATGCAAAATATTTGCATGTCAAACTGTTTTTGCAGCTCTTTAAAAGGAAACCTCCAGGCCTGTTGAGGCTTCAGCCCACTTCTCAGTCTGCAGCATCCTTGAGGTAATAGCAGACCACATTTTTCACTTTTTATTTAGTTTATTTGCTTAATAAAAGCACTTCTTCTTGTGTAATTTCTGTTAAAGAATTTCCCTTCCTAATAGCAAACAGAGCTGGATGAGATATGAGCGAAACTGGCCCTTCCCCCTTTTTAAATAAGAACTGAAATCTGAAAAAATGGCTATTGCTATCAGACCTAATAAACCTTTTCTTTTAGATAATATATATTTTTTGTTTCTATAACCCAGATTACGTTTTATTGCAAATATATTACAGTTGTAATATTACGGTTCTAGAATATGTGTGTTTGTGTGTGTGTGTGTGTGTGTGTGTGTGTGTGTGTGTGTGATTCCTTTCTTTAAATAGTCACACACACACACAGACACACACACACACACACACACACACACACAGACACACACACACACACACACACACACACACACACACACACACACACACGCACACATGCACACACACACACACACACACACACACAGACACACACAGACACACACACACACACACACACACACACACACACACACACACACACACACACGCACACATGCACCCACACACACACACACACACACACACACACACACACACACACACACACACACACACACACACACACACACACACAAGCAATTACTTGATTGATTGCTAGCTACATAAGTGAACTGGTCCAAGGACTATTTCAGCAATGACTCAAACTAAAGGTAATGCTCAAGGGGGAAGCGTGTAGCCTGGTCTTCTGTTGTGATGACCCTAAGCAAATGTACACAGTACCTGATACAGTGAGTGCATGGATGTATACAAGAACTACCAGGCTGTGTACCCTACATAAGTACCATGAATGGCAGGATTGCAAGGAAGAGCAGTTAGGAAACACAGAAAATTATTCCCTTGCGCCTGCTTGAATGATGGTGCCTCCACTGGGCATAAGAGCATATATTTGTGTTAGGCAAACTTCCCCTCCAGAATGGGGATCCTCTCTGGGTGATTTTGGGTGCAATGCTCGGTGCAAGAGGGAATAAATGACCACAACTGAGGGGAATGATGTCTGTCAGGCTCAAGCGCTGACTATAAAAAAGCGACATAATCTTTTTGTTTGCAAATATAACTAGTGTCATGACATGCACATTCAAAGTAATAAAAAGACTGAGGGTTCTATTACTACAGCAGGTAAATCAATTGCATGCACTGTAGTGCATCATAAGGGAGTGTGATGCATTCGTGTGTGTGCTGTCCTTCAGATGAGACATTAAACCGAGACCTCATCTGCTTGAGTTGGTGGCAGCTCAGGTGGATGTAAAAAACTGCATGCCACCTATTGAAAATAGTAGGGTTCTTAATTTAAATGAAAAAAAACATAATGCACAATACTATTTACAAATTTACATATTTACAAATTCATGCAATGTACACATTTCAATTCCTTTCTGTTACTGTCATATAGTCATAGATATCTTATTTCTCATTATTAGGTTAAACCTCTGTCCACATTATCTTAATTGGCCCCCAATTCATTTTTTCCATAATCACCATCTAATTTTTCTGAAAATTACTTTTTTTTTTTTTTTTTTTTTAATTACCATCTAATTTTTCTTAAAATTACTGCTAGTCTCTATTTACCATTAAACGTGATTTCATTATCCTTTTATTCAAAATGGTCTACACAATATAAAATAATCTTTTATCTATTGTACTTACATATTCCTTATTTTTATGGCTACAGTATCCATGCATAATCATATTCACAATTATTTCATTTACCTCCTTTATTTTCAAATAAATTTTCTATACAAAATTTTCTATACAAAAAAATTCCCACAATTTTTCTAACCCTTATACCTTGTAAGAAAGCACATTCTGCAGTATCTTCTGTACCACAATATATACAAACTCTTTCAATGATTTGTTATATGGCATATTTCACTTTACTGGTAATGTACTAATCAGTAATCTCCATGATAATTCTTGACATTCCTACTGATTATTGTACCACCTTTTCATACTTCCATAACTTTCACTTTTTTCATTCTCTAACTGAGCCCAGGGTTCAGAGGGTCATAGGATGATACTAGGCTATTGGCCCAGTGGCCCTTATAAGCCTAGACAAGAATTTCACCCATGTTGGATCCCAGGGTTATATTTTCTGTTTCCCATCCAGTTCCTCTTAAAGAGGGCTGGTGAGGTACTCTGCTTGACATGGAGAGAAAGTCTATTCCTCAGATGTGGGAGTCACTGGGACACAAATCTATCCCACCAACAAGTTCTATTAATGTCACAGACCAGGTTGAGACCTTGTGTGCAGGTTGCATGAGTGGAGTTTGACTTACGGATATGCAGCAACTCCATCAAGGCTGAGTCTGAGACGGCCTTGTCTGCCAGACACAAGTCACCTCTAAGCAGTCTGTATGAGATTGCGTAGAGGGACAGGGCTTTTAGCCTATCTGTATAGATAGGTGTTTGAGACCCTGGATTTTCCTGGTCAGGAACCTCTGTGGTCTCTCCAGCTGCTGCATGTACTTGGCAAGGTATGTGTCAAAGTGGGCATTGTACTCTATAATGGATCTGATAAGGGAGGAGTACAAGGATGTAATGACCTCCTTATTCCTGGATGAAATACCCTTATTTATGAGGTGGGTCATGTAGAGAGCCTTTCGTACAATGGAGGCAATATGGTGGTCAAAAGTCAGGTTGCTATCAACCTGGGTGCCCAAGTCCCTTACAACTGATTGCATGCTTAGTACATTGTTTTTAATGTGATAATTAGTGGGGATACCATTTTCCCCAAAGGGGGATAATGATGCATTTCTTGGCATTCAGTCTGAGACCATGCTTCTGGCACCAGCCATTAGTTTGGTAAAGGCCCTCTTGGATGATGTTCACATCACTAGGGGAATTTATGAGAATGCCCAGCTTGCAGTCATCTGCAAACTTGGTGAGCCACAGACCACTGGTTTTGGCTTGCACCTCAGAAAAGTATATCCCAAACAGTAGAAGCCCAAAGACTGATCCTTGTGGTACACTTGTTACTGGTCTACTACTAGAGGTGGCTTCCCCTATTTTGACTAAGTGAGTTCTATCAGTGAGCCAGATAGCTACCCATCTGTTAACATATGGGTTGATGCCTAGCTGGGAGAGTTTATCTATTATCCTCAAGTGGGGAATAATGTCAAAGGCTTTGGCTAGGTCAAGGTAGGCAGTGTGCACTGCCTTGCCCTCATCCATGGCTTTGTTGACTGTTTTGAGTAAGGCAACCAAGTTTAACAGGGATGATCTCCCTTTGACAAAACCAAACTGTGTGGGATCAAGCAGATGGAGGTTGCCAATGTCATTGTTTATAACGTCCATGATAATGCATTCCATGGCCTTGCAGATCAAGCTAGTTAGGCTGATGGGCCTATAATTGCCTGGGTCGGTGGACGCTCCACCTTTGTGCAGAGGGATGACAGCAGTTGTCCTCCATTCTGCTGGGATGAAGCCGGTGCACAGACTTTGGTTGAATAGGGTGCCTAGTGGTGCTGAGAGCTCTTGCCTGAGTTCATGTAGGACACAGCCAGGGATGTTTTCAGGTCCCATGGAGGCTGTATTTTTTGCCTTTGAGATGGCATTAAAAACCTGCTCCCTGCTGATGAGGGGAGGGTGGCAGGTGCTGAGGATGTCATAGTTTACTGAAGGGGGGACAGGGGGGGTGAAGTTTTCACTGAACTTGTCTGCCAGCAGGTTGGCTATATCTATGGTGTTTGTGTATGTGGTATTCTTGACCACCAATTCAGAGCAGATTTGGGAGTTATCTTTGAGATTGCAGACTTATGCAAAGAAAGCCATGTTGATTGTCCTTAGTGGATGTGACCAATTTGGACTCAAAGTTAGCCTTAGAGGATTTTACCAGTGATTGCTTGTTCAGGCAAAGGAGAGACTGCTTCTGACATGGCACCTGCTTCTTCTTTGTCCTGGACAGCAATTTGTTTTTCCTTTTATTATAGAGTCTGTTTACTGCTGCTGTCCACCAGACAAGTTTAATCTTCCCTGAGGAAGATGATTTGGTCCTGTCAGGTATTGCTGAGGCTATGCAGCTATATAGGTGCTTATATAGTTTTTGGTGTAGTCTTGGACAATCAGTGCTTGATTAAACTGAAGAGTTGGTGGCTGTGAAGCTGCTTATGCCTGCCCGCAGGAGGTTGTAGTCAGCTTTGGAAAAGTTTTTCTGTTTAACCCTGTCAGGGGGGGGGGGGTTAGGGGAGATGGTGACTTTGAAATTGATTGCTTTATGGTCAGATCTTACCAGGGAGGATGACACTGTAGGGGTTCTACAGTGGCTACTCATGCTGATTAGTACCAGGTCCAGGATATTTTCACCTATTGTGGGGGTGTTGACCATCTGATCCAATGCATTGTCATTGACAAAGTCATGGAATCTTTGGGCATTCGAGTTTGAGCTAGAATAGGTCTTTCACTCTATAGTTGGGTAGTTAAAGTCACCCAGGATCAGGGTAGAGGGTTGAATCTTGATGGATTCAATTAAGTCCAAATGGTGAAATGGGCCTCCTGAGTCATGGTTGGGGGTCAGTAGCTAGCTATGATTTGAATAGGTGTTTTGTCAACAGTTAAATTCACCTGGTGTGTCTCCTGTGCATCATACTGTTTGACCAGCCTGGAGGTGTGCATGTCTTTGATAAATATTGAAACTCCACCTCCTTTGGTTTTATATCCCTCTGTTTGGGGTCTGAAAGTATGGTAGGACAAATAACCTGGTAAGGCTGGGGTGCCCTCTGCAGCTTTGAACCAGATTTCAGTGACTGCACAAATGTCAGCATCTTCCAGGGCAAGGAATGCCTGCAATGAGTGCAGTTTCATGTTAAGACTCCAAGCGTTTAGCAGCATGATCTTTAATTTTGTTTAGAAGAATTTTTCACATTGGTAATTTTGTCTTCATAATTTTGCCTAAAAAGACACTATGAGGGAGGCAAGATCCTTTGGCAGAAGCCTGTACCCAAGGGGAGACAGATGAAGGCTATCTCTGGCAAAGCATCGTGGTCTGTCAATCATGTCCTCCCAGGCTATCAGGTGCTGGATCCCCTTGGAATGACACCTGAAACTAAGCCAATTGTTAGAGTCAGTCATTTTCTGTTTGTACTGAGGCATCATTCTAGGTGACGGTAGGATGTTGTTTAAGGCTAGGGACATACCTGCTTGGGACACATATTCAGCGAGCTCAATCATGTTTCTCTTTATATAGTCCAGAGAGGTACGTCTAAAGTCATTCACACCAACATGTACTATGACAGAGTCATAACAGTACCTGGTGTTTAGAGACTTGAGTGTGTGAGTGATATGGTGGATTCTAGCACCTGACAAGCAACTTACTGTGACTTACCCCTTGTCTAGCCTGGTGAGGGGCACATTGTGTCTCAAGATAGAGTCTTCATGCATGTCCACAGCTAGAGGGGTTTGGCTTTAATGGCCTGAAATTGTCCATAAATAGACTTGAAAATGAAAGTAAAAGAAAAAGTCATGGACATTCAGAATTGCCATTTAGCTGAAACACCTGATATCCTTAAGGGGTGATTTGCATATATCCCACGAGGCCTTTGATGTAAGAGGTTTAAGGTATTACACAGAAGTCTAGCTTTGCCAGATTTTTCTTTTTGTGCTTTTAACCAGTTGGTTATCTGTGTGACCTTTTTACTGTTTGTTTTAGTATGACTAGTATGTTGGGCTTGTGGCTGGGCCTTAGAGGCTGTGAGACACAGGCACGTGTACTATGTGCTGTGTTTGGTGCAGTGGGTTGTGATGTGTGTGTGTGTTTTTGCCTAGGAGGTCTCTTTTCTTTAGGTATTTTTTTGTTGAGAACCTCCACATATGTAGGAATGTACTGTACATGTGTGGGTGGTGTTAGAGGTGTGGTGCTTGTTGTGTTTGTGCAGACAACCTTCTCAGTGACAGATGTACTGGCTTGTGACTGAGACAGCAAGGATTCTGGGTTCTTAATGTAATTGCATCTCTCACACATTGTGTTCCTAGGTGGTAGAATAAGAGGGTTTGTCCATGTACATGAGGCAGTTGCTACACTGTCTCAGGATGCCCATATCAACAAGACTAGTGGGAGAAACTACAGGAAATTATCCATCCATGGTTGTCAGAATCTGTGGAAGAGAGGTAAAGGATGGTAGAGTAGGTACTATCAGAATAGAGTACCTATAGGTGTGAGTAGGGCTGGATAAAATCACAGTAATAGCAAGGGAGTGTGTCAGTTACACAGGAGTGCTGGTAAGGGAAAAAAATGCAACTGAGATACCTCACAATGGGTTAAAATAGCACAGCGGCAGTGCACAATGAGCAAATGAGTGCAACACCCTGCAAACACAGGGTTTATATACCAGAAAGGATGAAAGAATCTAGAAGCTCGAATTACTACCCAATCCTTCAAGCCCCTGCTGTTTCAACCAATCACTCATGCTATAGAAGGTCAGGTGACCCAATTTACTCTCATTAACAGCGAAGACAAGACACTACCAGCAGAAGATGGCTGCCAGAAATACAGGAAACTCAGCAACAAAACAACCAGGCCTGGACAACAGCAGGCCTCTATCCAGATTATACTACCTAACTAGAACACAGAAACCTCACAAAAAATGCACAGAAAAGCATAGAGAGAGCACTCACAAACAGAAAATACAACTCTCAGTATGTAAAAGCAGTTTACTGTTATGTAATTCCATAAAAATGCAATTACAATAATGAAACACTATCTAGCAATGAAAATACAGTTAAAACAGTATAAAACAATACAAAAAATGCAGTGAAACAGTATAAAAAGCTTTATAACACTGCAAACTGTAGTAGATTAGCTATATAGCACAACTATAAGTGTTGTTGTTGTTGTGTCTTTCGGGGTCGCCACAGTGGAACTCCTGTCCGCTAATGTTTGGTAGTGGATTTTTAATGCCGAGTTACCAGCCCTGATGCACAACCTTCAACAAAGGCATGCCCATTCACGCATGCCTCCACAGAGAAGACACTCTAGCTGAGAATCAAACGGGACAACGTCTTGCTGTGAGGTGACAACGCTACCGCAGCACCACTACCGTGGCTTAAGAAGTGCAATTCAATGAAATACATGTAAAAAAAAAACTTATTCTGCTCTTGGAGCCTCAGGGAATTTCTGCTTTGTCACAGTGATGAATCACATCCCCTCAGCCCCCTGCAGATACTGGGTTTAAATACCAGAAAATATGGAAGAATCTAGAAGCTCGAATTACTACCAAAGCCAGCTAGCCCTGCTCTTTCAACCAATCACTTATGCTAGAGAAGGTCAGGCAGCCCTGTTACTTTCACTAACAGTGAAGACAAGGCACTACCAGCAGAAGATAGCTAGCAGAAACACAGGAACCTCAACAAGCAAAACAACCAGGCCTGGATAACAGCAGGCCTCTATCCAGACTATGCTACCTGAGTAGAACACAGAAAGCTCACAAAAAATGCAGATAAAAGCACAGATAGAGCATTCACAAACAGAAAATATAACTCTCAATATGGAAAAAGCAGTTTACAGTTAAGTAATTCAATAAAAATACAATTATAGTAATGAAACACTATCTAGCAATGAAAATACAGTTAAACAGTATGAAACAGTACAAAAATGCAGTGAAACAGTAAAAAAAAGCTTTATAGCAGTGCAAAATATAGTAGATTAGCTGTATAGCACAACTATAAGTGTTAAAAAGTGCAATTCAATGAAATAAATGTAAGAAAAAACGTATTCTGCTCTTGGAGCCTCAGTGAATTTCTGCTTTGTCACAGTGATGAATCACCACTCCTCAGCCTTTTGATTCAGTGCCAACTGATCAAATGATCATCTTTTCTACAGGAAAAAAAAACATGTTTTCAGTTGTCACCAATATTTTACATGCCTCTGTTACCCTCTACATTTATCATACTAGGGATATGAATATTTTTTTCTTTCGCAATGTTCAGTACAATATGACAGTCCCATCCCCCATAGACTTTGCTAATGTCTATAACTTCCTTGCAAAGTTTACTTAAAAGTCTTTTTCAAGTTCGGTTCAAAATTGAACATGCATTTTCTTTTTTGATTCTTTGTGAAATCCTTTAACCACATATGAATTCCATTGGGATGCAACTATTTTTCTTCTCATACAACCCAAAAAAACTTTCCAGAACAGAACCAAAAGTAATGTCACAAAATGTCTCTTTATGAATAAAAATAAATGCTTTTATCTCCTGAGCCGTCACTCCCATCGGGACCATTACATTATCCCAAATGTCATACCTGTCCATACTTGGTCTTCTTTGCTCTGAATTCTCACCATAAATTTCATTTGATTGTTGACATTTTCTTTCTCCTGTTCATCTCTCATCACTTTCCCTGCAGTTTGTTTAACAGTCTTGGACTATGATTTCTTTGTCTAACAATCTTTTTTCAAAATGGCTTCTGATTCCCTGATTGAGCTTTGTCCATACTTTCACCCCATGAAGTATCTTTTCTAGTCTCTGGCTTGTTCTACAACAAAAATTTACCCAAAATATCATCTTGCAACTCTCCTGACTGGAGGGTTGTAATAACACATTCTGCTGAAACAAACAAATTCTGCTAAATCAGCTTGTACAAATCTTGTAGAGGTTCAAACACTGCACTGACATTCACCTTTATCCGCTATTTTGGATCTCCTTGAGAGCTGTTCTCCCAGACGCCACTGCACTAGGAATGGCAATTTCCTAATGAGTAAGTGGAATATCCCCTAAGCCTTGGTAAAATTTCCCTTAGCAGTATAAAATACCACCTTGGGCCTCCCCTAAAAAGAGGCCACCAGCCTAGTGGGACTAACCCAGAGAACAAAGGATAAATAAATTATATCAAAAGGCTTCAAAATGGCTAAATTAATTAAAATAAATGGGGATGAAGCGTCATTATCTGATCACTCAATCCATTTAAAAATAAAGTGAAGAACCTTATTGGTCTCAAAGGTTTACCTGCATGGACAGTCAATATACAGCGATGCACAGAAACTTTTTTTTTTTTTTTGGTAATGCTTATAGCCAAGCATTAATATTAATATGTAGTTACTTTACATCTAATTTAAAACTAACCTATCATGATAAATGTCTGTACCACTTTTATCATCCTTTTTAATGAGCATAATATGGGTCAGTGTCGCTATCTATTTAGACATTTCCTGGCAATGTAATAGGGATTAAAGAAACTTATTCAACAGAAAATGTTTTGTATAATTCTTAGAGGAAAGACCTCTGGGATCTGAAGCCAAATTATTTTTTAAGAATTAATTTATATTACTAACTATGAATGAAAACATGTAGTACATCCTTTTTGCAAGTATTTCATAACCTGTCATCAAAAGAGTGAGCATTTGTTTCCCACTGGTTACTGTAATATTCATGAAAATAGTACTTAATATAATCAGTCAAAATTGTAATATCTATATTATTCCACTGAACATCACCCAGCTGAGACAGAAGAATTGCTGCTGTTTGCATTCCATAAGTAATTTTTGCAAACTTTAGCATGTAAGGAAAAGTAAGTACATCTTCTGCTAGAATATATGCATTTACTCAAACCATCTTCTATCAGTTTAGCTTCTTGCAAAAAGGATTATCACATGGAGACATATATGGCATAATAATAACCACAAATTTCATCAGTACATCTATAGATGTGTCAGTGTTTTTTTAGCTTGGACCTAAGACTTTTTTGTTCATGAATTCAAAGCCTAAGTTTAGTAATGACGGATTCCAAAATGCCCAGTCTCCCAATAATCTCCCCTCAGACCTTGCATTCAGGACAGTTCTATGGCATGATACCATACAAGGGGATACAGTATCCCTAAGAATTGTGGAATACTACATAACAATTGATACACCATTATTAATACCCTATATTATATACAGGTAATCAGATGCATAAACATTTCTAGTTTAATGAATCCTTTTGTCAGTGCATGGTGTAGTATGAAACTAATCATTTCCAATGCATAGACCCTGACGATCTTTGAACATCCCCGCCTCACAATGCCTTATGTATGACAGCCATAATACTGCATGCAGTACAAGCAAAACTGTGCAGTGATTGCACTAGTAAGGCATTATATTGTATGCATGACAAGAAAAACTGCCATAAATGCATTATCAGGGTGCACAGCAGGGACAAAATGAAAAATATCCAAGGTGCTACACACCTATGGTGCAGCCCATTTTCTGTGAAATACATGTTTATGGTTGTCCCCTGTATATGAATGGGATGACTACCAGGAACACGTAACCTCACATGTATGCTGCCACCACTCAGGGCCACATAACACTAAGCATGTCCTTTACATAACTTCTCTGTATATCAGCAAACAAACTCGCTTCTCCCTTGTTTTGCCTGTAGTTACACTGTTGGCGTACAGAGGGAACACTTCAGTATTCTGTGATGGCCCATGGAAGTCAACAGGCTGCACAACTGCAAAGTAAATATATACACTGGTGTGCTCTAGCAATGTGCATTTACTAAGTTTTCTAGTTTAGTTAGGCTACATTGTGATTTACACTTTGTAGAAGACTTCTGCAATACCTCATTTCTATGTGGCATAAGAAACTGTGAAAGCCCGTTAAGATCATAGAATCATAGGCTCATAGCCAGTTACTAGGTTATTGGCCTTGAGGCCTTTACAAGCCCAGCCAAGAATTTAGCCCATATTCCCACAAGTCAGCACCCAGTGTGCCTATCCAGTAGGAACACAGGTGGAATCCCAGGGTTGTATTTTCTGTTCCCCATCCATTTATCCAGGTTACACTTAAAAAGGGTTAACGAGGTACTCTGCTTGACACAAGAGGGAGTCTATTCCACAGAAGGGGAGTCTCTGGGACACAAATCTGTCCGGCCAGATAGGACTTGATATCACAGACCAGGTTGAAGTCATTAGTGTGGGTTACTTGATTGGAGCTTGACATGTGGATATGCAGCAGTCCTATCACGGCAGGGTCTGAGATTGCTTTGTATGGCAGACAGAGATCACCTCTGAGGATTCTGTATGAGACTGAGTAGAGGGACAGGGCTTTTAACTTATCTGTGTAGGGTAGGTGTTTGAGGCCCTGGATTCTCCTAGTAAGGAAACTCTGTGGTCTCTCCAGCTGCTGCATGTGCTTTGTGAGGTACATGCCGAAAGGGGCGTTGTACTTAATAACGAGTCATATAAGGGAAGAATACAGGGATGTTATGACCTCCTTGTCCCTGGATGAGATACCCTTCCAAATGAGGTGGGCCATGTAGAAAGCTTTCTGTACAATGGAGGCAATATGGTGGTCAGAAGTCAGTTTGCTATCAACCTGGGTGCTCATGTCCCTCATGACTGATTGTGTGCTTAGGACCTTGTTATTAATGTGATAATTTGTGGAGACATTACTCTCCATGTTTCTGACACCAGTCATTTCTTTGTGTGATCTGGAAACTTAGTCAGCCATAACCCACTGATTTTGGCCTGCACCTCAGAAGAAGTCCTAAGACCGATCCCTGGGGTACACTGCTCATCACGGGTCTACTGCTTAAGGTGGCTTCCCCTATTTTGGCTAGATGGGTTCTATCAGTGAGCAAGTTTGCTACTCATCTGGTAACATATGGATCGATGCCTATTTGAGAGAGTTTATCTATTATACCTGAGTGGGGAATAGTATCGAAGGCTTTGGCCAGGTCAAGGTAGGCAGTGTGCACTGTCTTTCCCTTGTCTATGGCTTTGCTGACTGTCTCAAAGAAGTCGACCAAATTTAGCAGGCATGACCTCCCTTTGACAAAACCAAACTGTGTGGGATTGAGTGTTTGGGGGCTGCCAATGCCCTTGTTAATGAGGTCCATGATAATCTGTTCCATGGCCTTGCAGATCAGGCTAGTTAGGCTGATGGGTCTATAATTTCCTGGATCGATGGACACTCCACCTTTGTGCAAAGGGATGACAGTAGCTGTCCTCCTCTTGGCTGGGATGAAGCTGGTACTCAGGCTTTGGTAAAACAGGGGTGCCTAATGGTGCTGCAAATTCCTGCACGAGTTCATGTAGGATGCAGCCTGGGATGTTATCAGGTCCCTTGGAGGCTGTATTTTTTGCCTTTGAGATGCAGTGATAACTTGCTCCCTAGAGATAAAGGGAGGGGGTCAGGTGCTGGGGATGTTCTGATTTACTGATGGAGAGGACAGAAGAGTGACGTTTTCAATGAACCTGTCTGCCAGCAGGTTGGCTATTTCTACGGCATTTGTGTATATGGTGTCCTTGACCACCATTTCTGAGCAAATCTGAGTGTTTCCTTTGAGATTTCAGGCATATGTGAAGAAGGTCTTATGATTATCTTTAGTAGATGTGGCCAGTTTGGACTTGAAATTTGCTTTGGAGGATTTCACTAGTGCTCTTATTTGCTTGTTCTGGCTAAGGAGAAATTGCTTCCAATTAGGCACCTGTTCCTTCTTGGTCCTGGACAGCAATTTTTCTTTTTATTATAGAGTTTATTTATTGCAGATGTCCACCAAACAGGTTTACTCTTACTTGAAGAAGAGGATTTTGTCCTATCAGGTATTCCTGATTCCATGCAGCTATATAAATGCTCGTACAGTACTTTGGTGTATATGCCAGTTCCTCTGGAGGGGAGTGGGGCTGTGAAGCTGTTTATACCTTCCCTCAGAGGTTGTAATCAGCTTTAGAGAAGTTCTTACATTTCACCCTAGCAAGGGGAGGGGGGAGTTGGAGGAGATGGTGACTTCAAAAGTGACCCCTTTGTGGTCAGATCTTACCAGAGATGATGACACTGTAGGGATGCTGCAGTGGTTACTCATGTTGGTTAATACCAAGTCCAAGATATTATCATCTCTTGTGGGGGTGTCAACTATAGGCATTTGCAGTGACGAAATCAAGTAATCTCTGGGCATTTGTGTTTTGGTATGAGTAGTTCTTCCAATCTGTGTTTGGATAGTTAAAGTCACCCATGATCAGGGTAAAGGGTTGAATCTTGATAGATTTTCAGAGGTGCAGAAAGGTAGAATGGGCATCTTGAGTCAAAGTTGGGGGCCTGTAGCTAGCTATTATTTGAATAGGGGCCTTGTCAATGATTAACTGCATCTGGAGTGTCTCCTGTGCATCATACTGCTTGACCAGCCTGGAGGTGTGTATCTCTTTAATATATATTGAAACTCCACCTCCTTTTGCTTTGCTGCCCAGGGTTTGGGTTCTGAATGTATGATAGGATGAGTAGCCTGGTATGTCTGAGTTGCTCTTCGCAGCTTTGACTCCACAAATGTCAGCATCTTCCAGGGTTGAGAATGCTTGCAATGAGTAGAGTTTCATGTTTAGACTCCTAGCATTTAGCTGCATGACCTTTAATCTGCATTTTCATGAAATTTTCATGTTGATAGTTTTGACCTCATGGCATTGCCTAAAAAATGCACTATGTAGGAGGCCAAAGCCTTTGCCAGAAGCCTGAAGCCCAAGGAAGACAGATGCAGGCCATCTCTGGCAAAACATTGTGGTCTGCCGATCATGTCTTTCCAGGACTGGATCCCCTTGGAATGACACCAGAAACTAAGCCAATTTTTAAAGTCAGTCATTTTTTGTTTGTATTGAGGCATCATTCTGGCTGACGGTAGAATGCTGCTTAAGGCTAGAGACATACCTGCCAGGCCACATATTCAGAGAGCTCGATAATGTGTCTCTTCATATAGTGCAGGGGATATACGTCTTAAGTCATTCACGCCAACATGGACTATGACAGAGTCATAACAGTACTTTTTGTTGAGAGACTTGAGTGTATGTGTGATATGGTGGATTCTAGCACCTGACAAACAACTAACCATGAATCTTAGGAATCTTTTATGGTGTAAATGCTCAGAATACCATGCTCTGAACATAAGTGATTATGTTGTCTGACACAGATGTTTCCCAAAAAAAAAAAAATGAAAACACAGTTGTCTGTTTTATGCATAGTACTATGGATATTAGAAAAATATAATACAATATATACAGTATACCACTGATTAGAAAGTGGAAAAATACCGCTTAAAATGAGTGACTAGTAAAGCAGCAAGAAATAAAACAGAAACTAATACATGACATAAATACGAATCTGTGAAAAATTGTGTGTTCAACATCATCAATATATGACTTTTGCCAGCTAGCAATTAAACGTTCTCAGCGAACCTTGTTTATGGTTTAAACGTTCCCTTACCAGAAAGGTAGTCAGTCAAATACCATCCCAGGGATTTATTAAGAACTGCAGTGTAGACTCCACATATTGTGGTAAAAAGGCCCTGTTACCATGATACACTATTTTTCTTTTCATAGACACATCAGCCACAATGAAGAAAAGACTCACTACTGACTAATTTACAAGTTGCAGTTATCTACAACGAAGCGCAGAGCAGCGCTTCCTTCTATGGTTAACTGTGACAGCCGCATCATGTCACCCCTCCCCCATCACTTCTACACACTCCACATATATCATGCCTGTCCCTGATATCAGAATGCGCATAATCTTTCCTTTTCCCCTGCTCAGATAATTCAGGGATGATTACAGTCGATTCTTAATGTCAGACATTCAAGTTTTAACACTTCACATCTTTTAGTAAGTCCATGCTCTTTACAAGGTTGAGAGGTATGCCTAATGTTTCCTCTGTCTCCCTTATACATCACAACATGTTGCAGCCATTGCATTATACCTGAGATTCAATAACTAATGTAGGGATCACTTGTATTAAGGCTACATGGTTCAAATTCTCCCCTTTTTTATTTAAATATTGGTAAAATAAATTCCTGGTGTCTAGTGGTGGAGCAGAGGACTAATACTTGAGGTGACAGAGTTTGAAGCTGGTTTACTTCCTTTTATGGCTGACTACTTATCCATAGCGTCTAGCGGTTTCCTACACTTTTTTTTCAATTTGTGCTTTTAAGGCATGCCATATGCAGTATCCCTGGTGCCTCATGTTTCCCCACCCTTAATCCTCATAATATTTAAGTGACTCTCAGACATGAGTTTAGAGTTGTCCCTGATGGCTCATGTTTCTCCCCACCCTCAGTCCCTGTAGTGTTTAAGTACTGTTCAGGGATGAGTATATAGTGCTTCTCCCATCACCGATCCCCATAATGTTTAAGTGTCGCTCAGTCACAGGTTTAGAGTTTTCCCTACTGGTTAGTGTTTCCCCTCACCTATTAATCCCCTTCTGTTTAAGTGCTGCTCAAGCATGAATTTAGAATTTTGCTTGTTGACTAGTGTTTCCCCCACCCGATTTTGCAGACTCTGCTCAATAGTCAAGAGGTGTTTGGAAATATGTCAGCCAACTCTCCTTCCCACACATGCATGTATGCACACACGTGCATGCACGCACACACACAAATGCACAACTGCATTGTGTTCCATTTCTCAATATTCATATCCAGCTTATAAGCTGATAATTATTTTATTTTCTAAATGTTAAAATATTTATTTATTTGCATTGGTTGACTGGGAAATTTTGACTGGATTATTCACTTCTTTTCAAAAGAGTTCCAGGTAGAAAAAAAATCTAGAGATTACAGGGTGATTTAGAGAAATTACAAGATCAAAACAAACATTCACATTAGTATTAATTATTTAAGATAATAAAATAAACAAATCATATATGCATTTAGAGAGAATTATGAACTCCAAACATCCACTTAAATAGTTTTAGTGAAAATAGGAATTACATAGTTTTGAAGACATTCATCAGTCATATTAAACTTTTACATTAGATATAGCATTGCTTTCACTTCTGTCAAATACTATATACAAGTACTTTATCCACAGTCAGCACTGTCACTTGTAATCATAGCATGCTTTTCACTTCTGGAAGGACAAGTACACAAACAAGTATTTACAAGTTGCATTTATTTATTTATTTTACAGTCGGATTGTAATATACATTCTGATAGCTCTTTATTAAGCTAAAGCATGCACTTGATACATTCAGCCTAATAGCCATTTTGTTGTTAAAAAATAACATTTAAATGAATATGGTCCAGCTGTAATGGCTTAGTGGTTAACTGCTGTGATTTAATGGCACACAGAAACTTTTATTTATCAAGCATTTACATTTTAAGTGAAAAGATAGCATAGTTACCAATAATACTGCATTCACTTTTGGCATTTCAAGGCTCCACATTTGTAATTTTTTATACAAACGTTGATGCATTATACCAGGATTGCTGTCCATTGCAAACCATCTGTTCAAGTGATGTACGCATCCTGTGAAGCTGCAGTCTTTGGTGAATTCACATTCCAGACCGCTGACAAGAAAATTTAACAAACTCGTTCTTTGTCAGCAACATTCTGACAAACCATTAACAGATGCTATCAAAAGATCATAAGTAGCACCCAACAAATATCATGCATGCTACTGAACAAAATTTGTACAACTCTTGCTTTGTGGAATGTCGTAGAATTTAATAGAAAATAACATAAATAGCATTGATTTAATGAAAGCTGGAAAATCACGTCAGACTTTCTAAATTATGTAAATTAAGTTGATGGCTAGGACCTTCTAAGACTATAGGGACATCCAACGTGGAATGGCTGTGGTATCTGTGAAACAAAATGTGTCTACTGACTTTTAGGCTGGGCTGCATTCACATGGTGATTTAGAGTAGCTAGACAGCATCATCCATTCTCCAAAATGGCACCTCATTTTCCAGTCACTGAAAATTCTTCTTTAATGTACAGTTTCCAAAGCTACATAATCAGAGTATTTATTACTGAATTGAATAAAAATGGTACATTTGATCTTCTTATTTTCTATACTGCTTCTTCTGGTGAGGATAAGAAGTGAACTAAGCTGAGATGAGCAGGCTAGACTTGCCTCTCTCCAACAGTAGTCGTCCCTTGCACATTCAATGGGATCTCAAGTCATTCCCAGGAAAGATAAGAGAAATAATCTCTTCAGCATGTCTTGGTTTGGCTCAAGAGTTGCCTCCAAATTAGTCATGCCTGGTATACTTGGTACAGAAGAGACTAAGGAGGGAACCTTCACAAAGTGCCAAAACCAGCTCCGCGGAGTCTTTTCAACCCAGAAGAGTGGGGCTTTACTTTAAGATTCCATTTATGTTTCTGAACTCATAATTCCATCACTAAAAATGAGTCCAGTGATCCTACAATGGTACCTAATTTCTGCCACTGGTATCCATGACCTCATACCCTTGATAATTACCCAAAGCTGATTACTATATATTAGGCTAGGGACATAAAGTCACAAGGAAATAGAAAACTATGTCTTATGACTCAGGTCTTATTTCATCATCCGAGTCCAGTACAATACCTGTAGTATCACTGTCACTACAAACATCTGTTGAATAATACATGCAGTATTACTGTCACCACAAACATCTGTTGAACAATACCTGTAGTATTACTGTCACTACACACAACTGTTGAACAAATACCCGCAGTACCACCACTACACATATCTGTTGAACAATACCTGCATTATCACTGCCAGTACAAACATCTGTTGAACAATATTGTAGTATCACTGCCACTACACACATCTGTTGAATAATACATGTAGTGTCACTGCCACTACACACATCTGTTGAATAATACCTCTAGTAGCATTGCCACTACACACATCTATTGAATAATACCTCTAGTAGCACTGCCACTACACACATCTGTTGAACCATACCTGTAGTACCATTGCCACTGCACACATCTGCTGAATAATACCTATAGTAACACTGCCACTACAAATATCTGTTGAACAATAACTGTATATCACTGCCACTACACGCAATTGTTGAACAATACTTGTAGTATTACTGTCACTACACACATCTGTTGAACAATACTTGATTACTGCCACTACACGCAGCTGTTGAAAAATACATGTAGCATTACTGTCACTACACACAGCTGTTGAACAATACCTGCAGTATCACTGCCACTGCAAACATCTGTTGAACAAAACCTGCAGTATCACTGCCACTACACACAATGGTTGAACAATACCTGTAGTATCACTGCCACTACACACAGCCGTTGAACAATACCTGTAGTATCACTGCCACTACACACATCTGTTGAACAATACCTGTAGTATCGCTGCCACTACACACAATTGTTGAACAATACCTGTAGTATTACTGTCACTACACACAGCTGTTGATCACTCTCACAAACCACTGTACCTTCATTCATGCGAAAGATGCTCAGATAGCTGTCACCTGCAGAAAGCAATCCACTCTTTTTTGGAACAGAACAATTAAACTTGATTTAGAATTATTGATTTTTATCACATGTACTTCATACTGAGTTGTGAACAACTCCACTTCGCTACAGATATCACAGTCATTTGAGGCCAAAATTATAACATCTTCCATAAACAAAAAAGATGCAACCCTCTTATCCTGAAACCAGATATTCTTAAACATGCTTTGATTGTCTGTCCATAAAAATCTCAGACAGGAAGAGAGACAAGACTCTTCCCTGATGTGCACTAAGCTTGAATGCATCTGAATTAATGTTAATAATGCAGACATACCTCTGCAAATATGGGGACTGGATGGCATGCAGAAATTGCCACACTGTAATAGCATCTGCTTTAAGGAAATTCAGGATGTGAAGTCATATGCTTTCTCCAGGTCCACAAAGCACACACAGACTGTAATGCAGATCATAAATGGCCCTTCCTAAATCTATGCAGGGCATAGAGTTGATCCGTATTTCTAGTGCCAAATACTCTTGAATCAGAGGCTTGGCTACCAGACAACTTCACCTTTCCAGATACCCGGCATAACATCATTTGCAACACCCTGGCAGAGGTTTTCTCAATGAGACAGAGGTGCATGATACTCTCGTAATAGCTGCACACTCTCCTGACCTACATTGTGAAAATGGAAATCATGACCCCAGTCTGTAAATCTAGAGATACTGTCCTCAGTTTCCACACAGGACTAAAAAGGCACATTAGAGTCAACACCTCAACAATATTTAGCATCAGCAATATTTCTGGCTATATGTCATCCACTCCTATAGCCTTTCAGTCTCACAACTGAAGGGTGGCACAGTGGTGCAGCAGTTAGCATTGTTGCCTCCAATTGCAATCCACATTTAAACCACTGGGGGTCAGTGTACCATATTTTAAAATAAGAACAGATTCCTTATAAAGCAAACTTCTTTTAATATCAAAATGCTCCACATTTGGGACAATTTGTTCAAGGTAGCACCTTTTATAGCTTCAGGATTGCTGCCATGACATAGTTTAAAATGATAGCCAAAGGATTACTTTCCTTAGTATTTTTCATGTCTCTCACATGCTCTTGTAATCTAATTTTAAAAGGCCTTTTGCTTCCCCTATATAGAACATGTTACAGTGGCATTTTAAGGCATATATAATGCCCTCTGAATAACAGTAATATTTATCACTTGTGTTAAAAGAAAAAACATTAACCCTATCGAAAATATTTACAATATATTTATAACTGGTACTATCTTGGAACAAATTGTCCCAAATGTGGTGCAATTTGACCAGTGGTTTGAATGTGGAATGCAATTGAATGTGGAATGCAATTGGAGATTTGTAATATAATTAAATATAATTATTTAATTTTTTAGTTGTTTAATTGTATTATATTATTTTTATGAGTGTTATATAGACTGTTAAGACATTTGATTGTTTCTACTTCTTGAAGGCAGTTGTTTGCCAAGGTGCTAGGGCCTTTTTGAATAAATTAGTTTTTTTCACTGGCTTTTTGTTGTTTTATGTAACTATAGTTGAACCTTCCATACAAGATTTGGCACTTTCCCAAGAAGTGAGGTCACTTTCCTTGCCTGAACCTTCACTTTTTCTGCAGCTGTTGCCGCATAGACCAGGTAATATTTTGTTTTGCCAGGTTCTGCTCTTGACCGCCATGTAACTGGCATCACAACTACTACCACTCAGCATCTTGAGAGCTGGTGAACCCATACAGTGCAAGCGGCCTTTGTGGGTCACCTGGCCACCAGTCACTGACCATTATACACCACTCATAAGGACTGGTTATGCTATCTTTTTTCTGAGCAAAGTTCTGTTACCCTTTGAACTGGAGCCTCTCCTTGGATTACTTTGGAAAGGGTTACTGTGCTAGCTGATGATAGAAAGAGAAAAGAAAAGAAAAAAGAAAATGGAGGTTAACATTTTGTATCGTATGGGATGGAGAGAGTTACATGCCTAAGCTCTGAACAGGACCCGCCGAAATTCTGAACACTAATATTCCTTGGTAGAAAAAAACAACCTAGAAACAAAGATGAGTGGACATGGAGAAAAGAAGCAATATATGGCTGCTTGATGCTGCAACTAAAAAGGTGCAATTGTGCATTTTGTTGGAAAACTAATCATAGTAGACCAGGATAAGAGCTCCTTGAAACAGACAACAGAATAACAACAAAGAGAAGTGGAAAGGATACAAAAAAGTTGCAAGATCTGGAAGAAGCTAAAGCAGCATTCAAAGTTTAGCTGCAGGATCAGATTTTCAGAATATAAGAACTAGTAGACATAAAAAGTAAAGAAGAAAAGATGTATGAATTTGAAAATCGCTCAGGAAAGAATAACGTTGGGATTAATGGAATATGAAATAGTGGGCAACAGTGAACTAGAGCTCATTGCAATGCGGCTATTACAAGAAACATTCTTGATACTAGTAAATCAAGAAAGACTAACTTAGAGGATACACAGAGTGGGACAGCAGCAAGCAGCAGCTGCAAAGGCATTGCAAGGATGGGGCAAAGGGGACAAAGTGTTAGGATGAGTTATTGCCAGATCCGTTTCTTGAATGGTCTTAAGTACATTCCCAGCATTCAAAAAATGCCAATATTGCATTTGCTTTCAGAAATGAAGCACAAAAGAGATTTATTTTTTTTTTTTGCTCCTCAAGCCAAAGTTGTGGAGTAGAGATCTACATCTTCCTTCTTCCTTAAATGAGGGGTACCAGAATGTGAAGGGATCTTTTTTTTTTCACTCTTCAACTTAAAGTTGTGGGGGACAGCAGATTGGGATATGGCACCGAGCATCAGGTGGGGAAGAACATAGCTTGCTCCTTAGATAAGAACTGCCAGAACATGAATGTTCCTTTTTTCCCCGCTCTTCAACTTAAAGTTGAGGGGTCACCAGATCAGAGAGTATCACTAGATGCAAAATTAGATATTACACCTCTGAGCAGCAGCCAATAGCAGACCCAGGTATGTTTTGACATGTTTTCATTCCTTTTGTGTATAAAATAATAACACAAGCAAATAGACTGCAGAGATTTTCATAAAGCTGGCCGAGGATTACTCAGAAATACTCCGTTGCTGAAAGAATGGTATGCTGAAGGCATTAAATGAACGAAGAATAAACAGAACATCTGCATGGCTGAAATACCCTGTAATCTGGGAAGTACAGCGGGATAGGAAATGGTTCAGGCTACACTATATGGAGGATGTTCAAAAGATTAAACAAAAGTATCAAAGAGAGCTAAACAGCATAGGCAGTACAAACTTGGAACTGCCTGCAAGAAATGGATTGGAAAAGCTACCTTAGATGTAGGAGAGGTGATGCCAAGACAATGGCAGGGCAGTAATATCAGGTACTGAACCCCACACAGGGAAGCAGATGTGACCAGGAAGTGCAGAGTGGACGGGTGACAGTAAAAGAGATGAGCAGAAAATAAACAAATCACAATGGCAACTACAAGGATATTTGAAAAGTGACAAGGTATGGGAGAGTGAAACAAGTTTAAGAATTATACTAAGTGGGCAGAAGAATGATGGGCCTCTTCCAAGAGAGATTTAGTTAGAAAAACTCAGTTACCGGATTGCAGTACAAAGGGTGGAGGTGTATCCATATTCATCAAGGGTACCCATATCTCCAGGTTAGTAGCGCAGCATGATGCCCCAGAGATCATCCATGTGCAACTATCAGCAGGCAAAACCACATTTCAAGTTGTAGCTGGTTACAGATCGCCCACCATGTCCCAAGATGCTCACTCCACATTCCTTGAGACATTGGAAAATATAAAGGTCCTACCCAGCACCATAATCTTGGGTGATTTCAACTACCCTGGTATAGACTGGGTGAACTACCAATGTTCCAACTCCTATGCTCAGTGATTCATAGAATTTATAAATTCAAATGCCTTTGAACAACTAGTATGTTCCCCCACTAGAGGGGACAACATATTGGATTTAATTATTACAAATATGGGCGCCCATTGTACCACAAACATTATCACTCCCTCCTTGGTCAGATCCGACCGCAAACTGATAACCCTGGACATCCTCACCCCTCCACCTCCCCCAGTCAAAGAAACCATAGTCAAAAACCTTTCCAAAGCAAACTTCAAACTACTTGCATCCGAAGTGGAAAGCTTCACTATTCCCTTGCAGAAGGATAATGACATCCAGGATGCAGAATCCTACACCAAGGCACTCTATATGCACCTTCAGGATTGCATGAACCGTGCTATCCTAAATAAAACCAAGACTCCTTCCTCAAGCAAGAAGAAACCAGTCTGGTGGACTCTGGCCATAAGCAAACTTTACAATAAAAGGGGGAGACTTATACAAAAAAATCTCAAGTAGAAAAATCATCCCTGATCAGCATTAGTAAGAAACTGAGGGCCCTCATCAAGTCAACTAAAGCTAATTTTGAAAAGAAAGTTGCTAAGGATGCCAAGAATAACCATAAGGCCTTCTATGGCTACGTCAAAAACCTAAATGGCAACGGTCAGGTCTGTTCTGAGCTAGTACAAAATGGAACAAAATACACTGACCCTTCTGACATTGCCAACATCTTGGCTGACAGGTTCAGTGCAAATTTCTCCCCCCCCCCCCCACCACCTACAGGGCCTATTACCATTCCAGGGGATTGTGTAAGTCCAATTATTACTGATACGTTGGTTAACAAGGCTCTATCTAAAGCTAAAAACATTGCCTCCATGGGACCAGATGGTGTCCCAGGCTGTGTCATACGCGAGCTCCAATAGGAATTAACCCCGTATCTTAATACCCTGTTCAGTCTCAGACTCTCCACAGGATATGTGCCCATAGAATGGCGCACGGCAACGGTGGTCCCGCTACACAAGGGTGGGGCCACAACTGACCCTGGGAACTACCGACCAATAAGCCTGACCAGTCTGATCTGTAAGGCTATGGAGCGAATCATTATGGAACTCATAAATGAAGAGATTGGGAACCTCCAGTCGCTGGAGCCCACACTGTTTGGCTTCGTCAAGGGCAGATTATGCCTCCTGAACCTGGTGGATTTCTTTGAGACAGTTACTCAGGCTATAGATAAGGGAAAGGAGGTACACACGGCTTATCTTGACCTTGCTAAAGCATTTGACACCATTCCCCATTCAGGTATTATTGATAAGCTCACCAGCCTGGGCATAAACCCTTACGTCACAAGATGGATCGCAAACTGGCTCTCAGACAGATCCCATAAAGTAAGAGTAGCAGGATCTATGTCCGAATCCAGACCAGTAACGAGTGGTGTGCCTCAGGGCTCTGTCCTGGGGCCCATCCTCTTTGACATATACTTCTCAGAAGTACAGGCAAGCATGGAAGGGCTGTGGCTGACTAAGTTTGCGGACGACTGCAAACTGGGTGCTATAATAGAGTCTCTGGCCGACATGGAGATCCTCCAGAAGGGCCTAAATGAGACTGATTCATGTTGTCAAAGCCATGGCCTCAAGCTAAATGCAAAAAAATGCATAGTAATCCCCTTTGGAAAAAACAGAGTACCCACAAACTACAACATAGGAGGTAATCCCCTGAAATCTGAAGAAGAAATAAGGGATCTAGGGACCCAAGTAGATAGTCAGCTTTCCTTTGATAACCATGTTGCCAAAGTGATTCGAAAATCCTTCTATGTGACCCATCTGATCACGAAAGGGTTCACATCAAGATCTAAGGATGTAATGGTACCCCTCTACTCTTCCCTCATCAGACCCATTATTGAGTACAATGCACCAATTGGAATGTACCTGGCTAGACATCTCCAGCAGCTGGAGAGACCACAGAGGTACCTAACCAAGAGGATTAATGGCCTCAAACAGTTGCCCTATGCAGCACGATTGAAAAAGCTAAGACTGTTCTCTGTTGCATACCGCTTTCTCAGAGGCGATGTCTGTCTAACGTACAGAGCCATGTCCAACCCAGAATTGTTGAACATGCTCCATCTTAGCAAAACCAAATCTACTCGAGCTACACGCACTAGGGATATAAACCTCAACACAACAATGAATAGAACATGCTGGAGGGATAGATTCCCTTCACAGAGACTTCCCTTACTATGGAACAGGGTCCCGATCTACATAAGACAGAGCCCCTCACTATCACTCTTCAAGAGGAACCTTGATGAGTGGATGGGTAACAGAAAGTTCACACCCGGGGATCACACCAACAGCACTGCTAGATAGGGGCCAAGGGTACTAGCTGCTAGTACAAGGGTCTAGGGAACTACTAAAGGGGCGGTGAATACTGCACAACATGGCTGAGCTAATATATGCCTTCAGGCAGATAGCCCAGTACCAACGTATGAACCTATAAACAGATAAAGACGCAGAAGCAAAGACAAACAGCAGAAAGTTCTAAAGAGATGGGAGGATGCTACTTCAGCTGTTTCCAGAAACTCAGAAGTCTATTGCTGGGCAAATGAAGGACTAAGCAAAGAGGAGGAAGGTAGGAATACAGAGTGTCTGAACATGAAGAAAGAAAGAGAGACGCAATAAATAAGTGGAAGGAATAGAGACTGAAAAGCAGGTGACTGTGAGCAAGACAGGAAGGATATATTAAATGAAATGAATCTTTACCTTGCAAAACATGCCCCAGGGAAATCATCACCATCAACTCCCCTTTTCTCATTTTCTACATGGGGTTGTGGTGTCATGTCACTTGTCATCATCTTGCCCTTTTCAGTACCCTCTCCTACCTTCTTCAGCACTCATGCCCAGCTGTCACAGGTCTTCTCTCACACAATCCTTCCAGCTCTATCCTGGACATCCTTATTTCCTCTTCCCTTCTTTCTGTCCAAAATCTTCTTCACCAGATTGTCTTCTGCTTTCCTGCACATGTGCTGGAATCTTCCACAGCCTGTTTTCTTTCACTTTTTCTGTAATTAGACATACTTTAGCATCCACTCTTATATCATCATTTCTTCATCAGTCTCACAGTGTGCATTCTACCACCCATCTCAGGCACTTCATCTCCATCATTGCTAGCTTCCTCAACTACTCTGCCTTTACTGCCCAGGTTTTTGTACCATACAGTACAGGTTGCACCACTGTTTTGCATATATTACTTTCGGGCTTCTTTGGCATTTTTCTGTTACACACTACCCCTGATATTCTGTGCCATTTGGCTGCAGTCTCTCTGATTCTAGCTTTGACCTCCTCATTCAGACTTCCCTTCTCTAACCACCCTTCACAATTACTTGAAGCTGTTAACCTGTTCCACTGTTTTCCCTTCCATCTCAGTTTTCATCTCCTTCTGATTTCCCTCATTTGCTGCCATTACAGTTGCCTTATTTGCGCTCTGTTTCAGGCCATGTACCTTTAGTTTTGTATTCCATTCCCCTACCCTCTGCAGAAGTTCTTGCGCAGAGTCTGCCTGTAATACCACATCATCTGCATACATAAACTTTGTTGACCTGTCTCCTCGGACTTGTTTGCTAAAATAGTCCATCAGCTGTATGAACGGCAGTGGTTTCCGAGCTGAGCCTGATGCACACCTACTCCTAATGAAACCCCTCTGTAAGACGGAACTCTGTTTATACTTGAGACATTGGGTCCTTGTACATAGCTTACACTAATTCTACCAATGTTTCTGGGACTTTGAACCACCTCATGACTGCCCAAATTCAGCTTTCTTGGGACTTATCATATGCTTTCTTCTAATCTGGGAATGCCAGTTAGACACTTTCCTCATTTTTAGCTTCTTCTCAAGTATCTGTCTCACTGCAAACATCTGGACAGATGTGCTGCATCCTGATCTATTACTATGCTTATTCTCCAATCACCTGGGATATACCTTTCTCTCCACAGTGCTATGAGTGCCATCAGGAGCCATTTCTCCCCATCTCACCCAGCATTTTTATCACATCTGCTGTGACCTCATCTGAGCCTGCTGCTTTCCCTGACTTCATTTTCCGCAGTGCTGGCTTATTTCTTCTAGGGTGGGCTCCTCCTCTTCTATCATCGTAGGCTGTGTCTGAGGCAGCTTCTGTAGGCTTTTCCTCATTCAGAAGCTGATGAAACTATTCTTTGCATCTGCCTTTGATGTACTGCTGACTGGTGAGCAGGTTGTTGCTGGCATCCCTTATGAAGGGTGTCTGACTACCCTTTTTATCTTTCTGTCTTTGCCTCAGGGAAAATTAACATCAAAACTTCATAAACGATAAGAAGAAATTAACCAGTTTCCATGACAATGCTGGGTAATGCACTCAAGGGAGGGTATAGGTACAAGTTTCCAAGATAAGCAATATATTTTTCTTAACTACGTAACTATATAAGAGGAAATAAGTAATTGCTGATGTAACAACTGGAGAGGAACATGAAAAGGAATGTACTGGGGGGGGGCAGGGACAAGGTAAGATAAAGAACAACTCACAGACAAATGTGAAATAAAGGAATGCTGGTGGATAAGTGGCAGAGCAAAGGCCTATGTGACAGAAAAAAAAATGATGGCCTATTAAACCAGACCAGTGAGTAACAATGGATGTGAAGTGGAGGTAGGGACCAGTGTATGCCAATGTTGTGATATAAAATGGTTGTGATATCAGTACTGGGCTGGCATGCAATGTATTAGAGTTTGGGACAGCTGGAAGGGAAAAAGATAAAGTCTTAAAAGGCCCATGTCCATAGCATAGCCATGAAAGAGACAAAAGACAGGGATGCAGTGGCTGGGGATGGGGTGGAAAGGCCTGGGCATTGGCAGCTGCCAAAGAACACAATGTTCAGCTCAGAGGGTATGCTTTTAGGAAGGGTTATTCCAGGTGGCAGCAATCATGAGGAGGGTTTGGCAAAAACAACAAGAGAAATAGGGATAATTATGTGGAGCATTGGGGGTTTATCAAATCCTATCAGAAGAAAACAGAAAAAGTTAAATATGATTGGGGACATTGTTCTACTACAAGAGACAAAAGTGAAAATCAGAGATGAGGAGAAGATACTGTGTTATATGACTACCAAAGAGAGACATTATAGCTTCATAGGTGAATACCGGGCTAACTGTCCTGAATTTCCATTTTAAACCTAGCGGATAACCAGGGGTCATACTCAATTCCTGTACCTTGTGCCTAGGTGGCAAAGATCTTGACCATTATGCCCAATCCCACCATGGACATCAAGTTGGGAGGGGGGAGTAGCAACTGTATTCCACAGAGGGCTTCAGACAACCACAGGGAAAGTGATAAACAGTGGGATAGACAGTTGTATAATCTAACAGGGAAAGGTTGAAGGTACATATGAGACAATAGGAGACATATGCACCAAATTGGGATGAAGAAGGATTCTACACCAACTTTTTTGGTACATGCAAGCAAGCACATTACATAGATTCTTAGGGACAGAAAACTTAATGGAAATAATGGAAAAAATACCAATTCAGGAGAGAAATACACAAGATAATGTAGCAGTGAGACAACGCTACGTCTGCAGGAATAGAAAACAATGAGAAGAGGGTGGAGGTGGGCTAGCTATGAATGGACAGAAACAGAGGACAAGCAAACACTGCAAAGATTAATAAAGAAGTCAATACAGGACAATATGACAGACCGGGACAACCTAGAAAAGTGCAGGTGAGATGGGATCAAGGTCACTGTCACAGGAAAACTGATCTGAGCAGAAGGAAAGAAAGAAGGGTGACTGAGAAGCTGGATAGAGAGAACTAGAAACGGTACAGAATGAAGCTGGAAGGGAAGAACTATAGAGCAGAGAAAAGGCAAAAAGAATGGACAATTTAGGCATGAAGCCACATGCAGGAAGTAAACAGACCACAACATCAAAGCCTGAGAATACTGCATGGATGGAACACATACCTCTCAACCTCTTTGTTTATAGGTTCATAGGTGTGTACTAGGCTAATGGCCCTAGAGCCTTTACAAGCCTATCCCACAGGATTACCCTGGCATTGTGCCACCCGACCATAGTTCCCAGTGCCTTTGTTGAGTACAGCCACTGGAGTGATCTCTGGGATGAATTTTCTATTTCCCATCCACTCATCAAGATTTCTCTTGAAGAAGGCCAGTGAGGTGCTCTGCTTGACATGTATGGGAAGTCTATTCCATAGCATGGGAAGTCTCTGGGTTATGAACCTGTCCCTCCAGCATGTTCTGATTGTGGTAATGAGGTTGAGGTCTCTGGAGCGTGTGGTGTGGAGGGATTGGGATTTCTTTAGATGTAGCATTTCTAACAGAGCTGGGTCAGACATGGCTTTGTAAGTCAAGCAGAGATCGCCTCTAAGTAGGTAATATGAGACAGAGAATAGTTGGGAGTTTTTTAGTCTGTCCATATAGGACAAATGTTAAAGGCCTAGAATCCTCTTTGTGAGGTACTTTTGCAGCCTAACCAGTTGTTGTAGGTGTTTAGTGAGGTACATGCCAAGTGGGGCATTGTACGTAATGATTGGCCTAATGAGGGAAGATTAGACCTCTTTCTTCCTGTATGCAAAACCCTTAGTAATGAGATGTCCCACATAGAAGGACTTTCTGACCACAGTGGCTATGTGGTGGTCAAAACAGAGGTTGCTTTCAACCTATGTTCCCAGATCTCTTATAATGCCTTCTGTGTTCAGTGGACTACCATCGATGTGGTAATTCATGGGAACCGGGTTTTTCCAAGAGGGAATGACGACACATTTGTTGGCATTGAACTTAAGGCCATGGTTCTGACACCAGTCTTTGGTCTCAGTGAGGCCTTTCTGTAGGATGTCAACATCACTCAGGGAGTTAATAATAGCTCCCAACTTGCAATCGTCTGTGAACTTTGTCAGCCAGAGTCCCTTTGTGTTGGCCTGGACTTCAGAGAAGTGGATATCAAACAGGAGAGGACCCAGGACCGAACCCTGTGGGACTCCACTCATGACTGGTCGGCAGTCTGACTTGGAGTCAGCTACTTTCACACTGTGGGTTCTACCTGTGAGCCAGTTTGCAACCCACCTAGTGATATAGGGGTTGATGCCAGGCTTAGTGAGTTTTTCTATGATTTCTGAGTGGCGAATGGCATCAAAGGCCTTGGCTAGATCAAGGTAGGCTGTATGAACCACCTTGTCTTCATTCACAGCTCTGGTGACTGACTCAAAAAAGATGACAAGTTAAGCAGGCATGATCTACTCTTCACAAAACCAAACTGTGTGGGATCCAGAGTTTGAAGATTCCCTATATCCTTGTTTATTAGGTCCATGATGATGTGTTCCATAGCTTTGCATATCAGACTAGTCAGGCTAATGGGGCGATAGTTCCCAGGTTCTGTAGTCCCTCTTTCTTTGTGGAGAGGGATGACTGTAGCAGTGCGCCATTCTGTAGCGACAAAGCCTGAGGTGAGGCTGTGATTGTACAGGGCACACAGGTGAGGTGCCAGTTCACTCTGTAGTTCATGTAGAACACAGCCAGGGATATTGTCAGGTGCCATAGAACTGTATTCTTGGCCTTGGACAGTGCTGTTTTAGCCTGTGCAGCAGTAATACTGCATGCCTGGCAATCTACTGGTATTGTGACTGGTCCCTTTGGGGGGGGGTAAAGTTGGCACTGAATCTGTCTGCAAGTATATTGGCAATATCTGTTGGCTTGGTATAGGAGGTACCATTGTGCAGTAGCTCAGAGCAAATCTGGGTATTGCCGTGGTTATTCTTTACATAATTATAGAAGGCCTTGTGGTTTTCTTTACTCTCTGCTGAAATTCTATTTTCATAGCTAGCTTTAGAGGATTTGATGAGGGATCTCAACTTTTTTTTTTGAGGCTGATAAGGGAGTTTTTACAGTCTTGGGACTTCACCTTATTCCACATCAGTTTCCTCCTTTTGTTGTAGAGTTTGTTTATGGCAGGGAACCACCAGATTGGCTTCCTTTTTTGGAGGTGAGTGACTTGGTTCTGTATGTGTTTGTACAGTGCATTGGTGCATGATTCAGTGGTCATGCAACTGATCTCCATTTGCATGGGTGCAGTGAAGTTAGTCACCTCTGTTTTTAGCAGCCCAAAATTAGCTTTGGAGAAGTTTTTCATGGTTGTTACCTTTGCGGGTGGGATGGAAGAGATGTGGATTTCCAAGGTGATTAGCTTGTGGTCAGATCTAACCAGGAAAGAGTTGGCTACTGGTGTAGAGCAATGGTTGCACATGTTAGTAATGACCAGGTCAAGGATGTTGCTACCTCTGGTGGTGGTAAGAATGAGCTGGTCTAGGGCAATGGAATTAATGAATTTCAGGAAACACTGGGCAAGTGTATTAGTACATAAGTAGTTTTCCCAGTAATGGAGGGGTAGTTGAAGTCGCTCAGTATGAGAGTGTTAGGATGGACCCTAATATTCTACAGGGTGCTTAGGAATGTGGAGTGTGAGTCTTGGGACATGGTTGGGGACCTATAGCAGGCTACAACCTGAATTACTGTCTTACCCAATGTTAGCTGCACCTGAAGTATCTCAGATGTGTTATGTTGGGCTACTAGTCTGGAGGTGTGCACATCCTTTATAAATATGGAAACACCACTGCCTTTGAAGCCTCGGTCCAAGTTCTGGGGCCAAAAGGTGTGGAATGAGTTATAGCCTGGAAGTGCAGGGGTGCTTTCTGCTGCCTTGAACCAGGTCTCTGTTACAGCACAAATGTCAATGTTCTCCATTTTAAGGAGTGCTTCGAGCAAGTCCATTTTGAGATTTAGACTTCTAGCATTGAGCAGCATGGCCTTCAGATTGCATTTGTTTGTAGCTGTTACAGTGGTAATTTGGTCTTTGGAACACCACCTAAAAAGGCACCATAGGGGTGGCAAGAGCCTTGGCCAGTATCCAGAAGCCCAGGGGTGACAGATGCAGGCCATCTCTGGCAAAGCATCGAAGTCTGTCAGTCATGTCATCCCAGGCAGACAGATACTGGATCCCCTTAGAATGACTTCAGAAACTTAGCCAATTGTTGAAATCAATCATTTTCTGCTTGTACTGTGGTATCATTCTGAGTACTAGTAGGATGTTGCTCAGGGCTAGGGTCATACGCACCTGGGCTACATAATCTGAGAGCTCCTCCATGTCTCGTTTCATGTAGTCCTGGGAAGCACGTCTCAGGTCATTCACACCCACATGTACAATGACAAAGTCATATTTGTACCTGATGTTGCGGGACCTGAGTCCATGTGTTATGTGGTGGATCCTGGCACCTGACAGGCAACTGACTATTACTTTCTCCTTATTCAGCCTAGTGAGTGGGACATCAGTGTGCCTCTCTATCGAGTCACCTATGACTAGTGTGTTGGGCATGCTGTTTTGCCTCAGGGGCTTTGGTTGAGTGGCACACTGTTTACGAGAGTTATGTGTCTCCTGATTAGTGTTGTGTTGTGCTGAGTTGGTTGAGTGCATTTCTGCCTTGGAGGTCTCTGCGGTTTGGGTAGATTTTTATTGAGAACCTTCGCGAAGGTGGGCGTGCGGTTTGTGTTTTTAGGCAGTGCTGGTGTGTGTTCTAGAGGGCTATGTGTTCCATGTGGTGTGGTGCAAGTGTTGACCTTCTCCTCTTGACCAGCTATTCCAATATTGGCTGGAGAGTGCATGGCTTCCAGTTTGGATATATAAGTGCATCTCTTGCAAGTCTGAGTGTTGGGAGGTAAGAGGAGAGGGTTGTCAGTGTACATGAGGCAGTTGCTACATTGCCTCAAGATGCCCAAGTTCACCAGGTTAATATAAAAACGCACAGAGAACTGACCTTTAGACATGCCTGCAGGGATGTGCATTAATAATAAGTATTAGAGCTGTTTCCTTGCAGAACGTTTAGTGCTGGTAGCACTTTTGTGTGCTACAATAATTGCTACAAGAAGTCTGGTAAAGTGCTAGACTAATAAACTAGTAAAAGTGCAGGAGAGGAGAGAACTAGTAGATCTAAGGAAAAATTGAAGAGCAGACTTTGGCACTGGTCAGAAGCTTACAAACAGTCCTCTATACAGCAAAATCTGTATCTGGACTAGACTAGTTACAGGAAAGGCAGGAAACAAGCTTAGAATTTTTTTTTTAGTAAAGTGGAAAGGGAGAAAGGAGGAGCAGTGTGGAAAATCTGGACAAAGCTAGAAATAATGGGGGACAAAGGCCCAAAAAATAGGAACAGATTTTAAAATATTGCTCTTATAAACATATACATTTGATAGAATAACATATGTTGTTTTATTATACATTTTCTTAAGGATATAAAGTTAGAAATTCAAATGTGTGTCACTATTTAGTGACTTCAATCTGCAGCGATTTGCCAGAAATCCACAATATCTATGAGGAACAGACCAAAAATATGAGGCAAAAATCTTGACATTCTTTGAAAACATGGACAGTTGACAGGTATGATTGTACACAACACCCATAAGACGGGTAAAGTAAGGCAGAAGTGAAGATAGTACATGATGCAGGTGTCAGGAGGAAGATGAAGGAGTGTTACACATATTCTTAGTCAGTGGGAGGGCATAAAAATCTGGGAGCAGGCACAACAGTTTTCAGGAATTGTATATATGGGTCATAAATAAAAAGGACAGCATCTAGAAAGAAAGAAAGAAAGAAAGAAAAATGAACAGTATCAGGCTGATGAGTATGGAGTTTAAACTGCCAGCACTCAAAACTGGAAGGGGGAAAACAGTTCTGACATGGGGAGAGGATGGCAAAAACAAACTAGAGTGAGGACTGGTGGGGAGTATTACTGAAAAAACAATGGACAGAGGTATTAGGAGGAAGGTCAAGACAAACCCAAAAGGAAACCAAAGAGGGAGAATATGGATAGGATAGGACAGGATAGGATAGGATAGGATAAGATGGGGAATGAAGCAGACAACAGCTGATGAGGTATGTTGCAACATACGTAAGGATTTTGCATGAATGTAATATACTGCATGGAGTTAATAAAGTTAAAAAAACATATTGTATGGTATATTATACCCCAGTAAATGTACCAGAAAAGTCATAAACAGCTATTACAGATTCTTCTGAATGTAATTTATCTGGTTGCAGATCACTTCCTATGACAAATCTCTGTAACCTCTGTCATGGAAAACATGTAATTATAAAACCCATTTTTATCTCATATTTTGTCAATAGAATACATTTTATTACATCGTTCTCTCACAACAGATTTAATACTCCCTTCAGTCACAGCAAAAGTTCTGAATCACAGTATCACTCATCTTTTAGTCACAATGCAGTGCATTTACACCTTATAATTTACCAAGGTACCTAATCTGCTCTGTCCAAAAAAGTATTAGTAATTGATGTACATTTTAAATGTATATAAAAATGGATTGGTTCTACAAATTGATTGCAGCTCAGATTTGCACAGTCAGTATACCCAACAGCTGCAATTCATTTGTCCAAAATATATGCTTATATGAGAGCCCCTGTCTTATGTAATGACATTTTAACAAGAACTTGCTTGGCTCCAGTACCATTTTTCTTGCATCTGCATCATGCTGTACCACTGAGCATATGGCACTCCACTGGTACATGGTAAAGTGTTTCACTGCTGTATCTCCTTGGGTTACAAATACATCTCACCATTTGATTAATGCAACTCCCAACCTGTGGTCTGTGACAACTCTTAGTACTCCAGTTCACCGCATGTAGAACCTGCCTCTACTTACAAACATTTTATTCATGTAGAACCCGCCTCTTCTACGAAGAATTCCATGGCCAAGGAGCCATAGCTCCATTATCTTCCATATTAGGAAATACCATCAAGGGGATATAACATGCACCCACTTGGAGATTAATGATCTTAATTTACTCATCTAAGAGGTCAGATAAATACCCTATTGCTGCACCACGATCCTATTCTACTATTGCAACTTTCTCCAGGTAACCCTTGTACCAGGTACAGGAACAGAACGTCTGCTCAAACAATAGTAGGATAATTTCACTGATTCCCTGGCCAAATTTTCCATATTCGGTATACATATTACCTTGAGTCTCTCATGAAAATAGGTCATAGATGTAGTGGTATTAACATAAACAAAAGCATAAAGAACAAAAATGTCTTCTGTTGAAGCATTTTTCTATTTGCCCTCTCTGTACTTTAATTTGTATCTTCAGTATTAGAACACTACCCTCTTTGGTCAGCTATTACAACATATAAAATATCAAATGTCAATAAAGAAAAAGAGTGATTTAGCTTATAAAGCATTCCAATAAACAAATAAGTGAAAAAGAGTAACACTTAAAAATGACAGATCCAAGGACTAACATAGCCATTATCATGTGCAAATGTCCACATTTAAGTCACGTCAACATCTGTGACCACATGAAGTAATTAAATTAGCACCCAAGCATAGCAGCAGCATAAATTGCAAATATAAATATCGTTATACAACTAACATGGTGTTACAAGGAATGCAAATAATTCAGATTAATAGCTACCACAACCAGTCTGACTAAAACAAATGGAACATCTCATATAAACACAAACAAGCAAGTCCTTATTGAAATGTCAACACTCAAAATGCCGAACATGGACTAGCCAATTAAAAAAAAAGACTGCAAATAGAAGAGAAAAATGCATTTAGGAAAATCACTGTTCTTCCTACCCCCCACCCCCCCACCCCCAAACTTATATAAATACCAACTCCAAGGCTACCATACCTTGGAAAAAAGGGAATATTCTGAGAAATGGCATCTCAGACTTAGTATATGTAAGTCCATTCTTTTGGCCATTTAGTCTCCATATTTGAGTGGATTCCAATATTTCAAATGGTTTCCCAAAAGACTAGGTACAACTTGTATTAAACTGCTTTCACCTATTGGCTAGACTACCAAATATATATAATTTGTGTTGCTAGATAGCATAGAATCATTTTAGCAGTCTTGTGAATAATATAAGTGCTATGATGTAAGATACTCAATACTACTGCAGAAAATTAAAAATACAATGCTATGATAGATATTGGGTGCAAAAACTACAAAGCATTTTTTCAAGAGTTAGTCTCCTTCCTGTTACAATGACTTTGTCACAGTGGAAGAACATGCATGCTTCTATGATTATTACAGTTACATTATTGGGGTGTTGTGTTCCTAGTAGGGTTACCCTTGATAATGGTCTATGAGTTGGGACCAAACAAACAGAGATCCCAACATTTTGGCTGCCATTATTCAGATTAATTTAAAGAATCTGAGATCCTTTCCAGAACAGTTATACTAGGGCCTATCCCTGAATCCAGGACTCAGAGGGTGGTGTTCACTGGTTAGCACCTGATTGCTGGGTGACTCAAATAGTTAAACTGGGCTCAGCACAAAAAAAGCTCTAATCTTACCACCCAGTAAAGGAAGGGTGGTGGTTGATTTAATCTCAGCCATGTGGCAGGAAAGATAAAATTAATCTGTTAGCTGAGCCTCTGAATCAGATGGAGCAGTGCAAATTCTTTCCTGGCCATAGAACAGTATGCCAACTTTTTGTTATTGTACAGATATTAGAAGGGTCATGGAAGTTTTCTAGTCCTGTTACATGTGTTTCGTGGGCCTGAAGAATGCATATGACTATGTACCATGTAATATCTTGGGCAAGATTATGGGGTTCAGAGGTCACTGTTAAATGTTATTCAATCACTCTATTTGAGAGCTAGGGCTGTATCTCCTTTCTTATTGTTAACCAGAGACACTGAAATCCAGTGCAAGACTTCACCAAAGATGAGTCTTGTCTGCCTTCCTGGGTCTGTTTTCATGTACAGTGCATCAAGGTAGAGGCAAAGTCTATGGATTATCCAGTCTGGTGATGACAGGATTAGATCCCTGCTGTTTGCAGACAATGTTGTCCTATTATCCTGTAGTGAATGAGATGTACGATGTGCACTAGAACATTCCACTGCTGAGAGTCATCTGGTTGGAATGAGAATCAGTACCTCCAAATGGGACATCATGGTTCTTTCCTGGATGAGAGTGGACTGGTCTCTACAGGTGAAGGAATGACTAGTGAGGATTAGAAGATGGACAAAGAGATGGGTGCAGCAGCAGCATTATAGTAGACATTATAGTGGACTGTGGTGAGGATGCTGAAGATAAGTGTTAGGATGAAGATCTCAATTTTCTGGACAGTGTATGCCACTATCCTTATCTGTTGTCATGAGCTTTAGGTAGTGACCAGTAAGATGCAACAGAAAACACAAGTGACAGAAGTGAGGTTCATTTGTGGGATTGCTTGTCTTAGTCTTCATGACAGTGAGTAGGTTAGCAATCTAGAAGGATCTCAGAGTACATCTACTATTCCTCAGGATCAACAGGAGCCAGTTGTGATGACTTGGTTATCTAATAAAGAATCCCCCTAGGCACCCCTAGGGGTGTAGAAGCTATGGCCTAAAACTCAGTGTGAAAATAATGCCCTTTGGGAAACTGTCAACCCAAGTTAATTACTTCTTCTTTCGGCTTTTCCCAGTTAGGGGTCACCACAGCAGATCATCTGTCTGCTCATGAGTGGCAGTGAAGTTTTACGATGTTGAGTTGCCAGCCCGGCGCTCAACCTTCCACAGAAGGCACACACACACACACACACACACATGTACTCATGCCTATGGGCAATTTAGAGTGTCCAATCCACCTACAGCATGTATTTGGGATGCGGGAGGAAACCGGAGCACCAGGAGAAAACCCATGCGACCACAGGGAGGACATGCAGACTCCACACAGAAGGCACCCCAGCCAAGGATTGAACCAGGGAACCTCTTGCTGTGAGGCGACAATGCTAACCTCTGTACCATTGTGGCCGCCCAACCCAAGTTAATTACTACACTGATAAAACACCAGTAAGAGTCAACCCAGTAATATGGGATCTGGGAACATATGTAGATAGAAATCCGGCCTTTGACCAACACATAGCCAAGCTAATAAGAAAATCATTCTATGTCTCCGAACGTATAGATAAGAGCATGGCATCCAGGTCAAAGGAAGTTATAGTACCACTCTACTCAGTCCATATCAGACCTATCATTGAATATAATGTGCCTCTGGCATGTATCTAACCAGATACTAGTAACAGTTGGAACGCCTACAAAAGTTTCTCACCAGGAGAATTCAGGTCATGAATACCCTGTCCTGCGCTGATCACTTAAAGGCTCTGTCTCTCTATTCAGTCTCCTAAAGGCTGGTGAGAGGAGATCTCAGCCTGGCTTCCTCTGTTGCAGCCCTGATGGATCTGTGAATATGCACAAAACAAACAGCACCAGAAACACTAGATCCAGGGATCTGAACTTCACTTCTGATATAATTAGAACATTCTGTAGAGACAGATATGTGTCACAAAGGATCCCTGCACTATGGAATAGGCTCCTCATCCATGTAAAACAGAGTTCAGTCCTGACCCAATTCAAATGAAACCTTGAGAACTGGATGGGAGATTATAAATTTACCCCCACTCTGGTGCCCATCTCCCTTTTGGACAGAAGTTGTCAATAAGAAAAGTATTATCCTAACTAACAACCCCCCTACAAATCCTTAGTAACATGCACCTCCCCCATATAGACACACAAGTGGAAGAAAGATACCCAAACAGTTGCAATAGTAGTAGGAGCAACAGGTCTTATAAAAAAGAATCTACAATCGTATTTAGATATGTTACCAATACATGTAACCCCATAAGAATTGGAAAAGGAGTCATTACTGAGTACATTGCGGGTGCTGCGAAGAGCACTTTTGGCTGACATCAAAGAGTGAAACAATACTAATTTCATGAACTTTAATCATACTTTGACTTAGGAATGGGGTCCTTTCCCATCATGGTATTAGAAACCCAAAAGACTTGAAGAAATTAAAAAGGCATTACACCCATGTTTCTTGGCGCCTAAATGGTTTGTGGTATGAGGGTCTGAATGGAGAGATGATAACTCAGCAAGCAAAGGAGAGTAGTATTGCTAAAAGTGAATTCATCCTCAAGTCTCAGTGAGTACCTTTACAAGGTGGACCCTGTTTTTCACAAAATCTCACCAAGATGACACCGATATATAGACTGTATTTATGTAGCATATATCATGGACAGAAATAGGTTAAAAATTAAAAAAGGTAGCTGACCCAGGATAAAAAATGCCCAGTCCTGGTAGGCGCACTGGTGCCAGGACTGGAAAAGATGACAGTGTAGAATCCTCAAAATATGGAAACATTCCTACAATGGGGCCAGGCCAGGCCCCGGGGAGCATGGCCCCCCTGTTGTAGAAGGAAGTAGTAGTCAAAAAAAAAATCACAAAAACTGATAGGCCAAAGAAGAGCCATAAAGACAATAAAGTTGACTATTGAGGATAAGAAAGAAATTATCTACTGTTACTCTTATGCAAAAAGCCCGGAATTTCCAGACACAAGATATATAAAATGATTAAGGTAGAAATTAGAGGAAAGAAAAATACTTCCACAAGAACAACTGCCAGAAACTTCAAATAAAAACTTGTATTTGTTAATACAACAGATTTGTGAAAAATAGTATATAGATCAAGAAACATTGATCTGTCTGGAAAAAGAAGCATCTGAGGAAGTGAGAAAATATAAACAACAAACCTACTAAAGTTGTTTGAAAAGTATAAAAAAGAAATATGGACATGGAAAAGAAAGAGAGATTTGATATGGTGCAATATTTATGCAAAGGAGAAAGCCAAATGAATCAATATAAAGAAGGCAGTCCCAAAAATATTTGAAGAGAAATACAGGCAAAGGCATCCAGATATGGAAAATTTCACAATAAAGAAAATAATATCACAAAGAGGTAATGTAGAATAGAAGATTAGTAAAGTAGAAGTTAAAAAAGTAGAAGCTGAAGTTATGGAGTACCTGCGAAGTGAAGGATTTGGTGTAGAAGGTCTAACAGAGGTTACATCACAGCAAGTTGGAGTGAGTCCACAAAGTAAGGAGAAACAGGATAATCAGGAAATATCTGAAGAAGAAATATGGACATGGGAAAGAAAAAGAGATTTAATATGGTGTAATATTTATGCAAAGGAGAAAGCAAAACTAACAGATACAAAAAGAGCAGCACCAAAGATATTTGAAGAGAAATACAGGCAAAGGAATCCAGACATGGAAAACTTTACAATAAAAAAAATAAGAAGACAAAGAGGAAAAGTAGAAAAGGAGATCAGTAATGGAGAAGTTAAAGAAACAGAAACTGAGGTTATGGAGTACTTGCGAAGTGAAAGCTACAGTGTGGAAAATCTAATTCAGAAAGCACCACAACAGGATAGAGCAATGGATATTCAAATTAAGGGGAAACCAGTGGAACAGGAAGCAATTGGTCAGGTGCCATATGAAGATATTTTGGAGCCTTCCACAACAAACCAGTATAAACGTTGACTTGAAGCTGGACAGCAAGGGAAGGAACAGAACTGTGGAAACTCTGATGCAGTCAATGTTGAGGAGTAATAGGCCAGTGAGTTCCCATATGACAGAGCAATGGATGGCACAGGATGAAATTGAAGAGAAGGTGTCACAGGAAGATGCTATATAACTTTCTATAGAATGCCCGCAGTAAATGAAAAATAAAAAATGTGTCCTCAGTTTAGAAGAAAATGAGCTCAGAGAAGAGTTGCTTGATTTAATAGAGATAGATAGACATATTAAGATCAATGAAAGAAATAGACTGCACAAGATCTGAGGTTTGATAAAACAAATGACCACAGTAATTAGGACTGTTCATAGAGATCCATGCGATATAACAAAAGTAAACAGAATATATTACTTTGCACCTAAATTAATAACAGATAACGTTCTACCACAAGAACACAGGGTAGTGCGGGAAAGGAAGGGATGAAATCGAATACCGTCATAGAAATATCGAATAGAGAAAACTATAAAGCAATTAAGACAAGAAGTGTCACTGTTAGAAGAATACAGAACAGGGAGCAGATCAACAAAAATACCAAGAAAGATAGATGTGATAAAAGCAATGCACAGTATTAGAACAGACTGGGATCTATCATGCACTTTCACAAATAACAAGCTAAAAATCTCAGCAAAGGCAGAAAAACGTAGAAGATACACAGATAAATATAAAGGAAAAGTACAAAATAAGCAATTTATTGATGACTCAAAAAAGTTTTATAGAGAATTGGGAAATAAGGTAAAAGGAATTGAAAGACTGCAAAAAAAAGAAGAAATAGATACATTTTGGAGAAGTATCTATGAAGATCCTCTGGAATACAACACAGATGGTAAATGGATAGATAAAGTAAAAGAAAGAAAGAATAAGAAGTTTAAAGGTACAGGATATGAAATGGGATGAAGTAACAGCCAGAGAGACTTAAACAAAGTTAAGCCTGTAATTGGAAAACCCTACGCCCAGATGCAGTACCTAACTTTTGGCTAAACGTATTAACATCTTTACACAAAGATTTAGCCATGAGTAAGAACTATTTATAAGCACACCCCAAACAGACACCAGCTTGGTTAACAACAGGAAAAACAATGCTCCTACTTAAGTGTGAACCTGCAAGCTACTCTAAAAATTATGGACCAATAAGTTGTCATCCGATGATGTATAAACTATACATGGGAATTGATGCTGACAGAGTTTATATTCATTTAGAAGATGATTTAAAACTGCATAGCTCATCAAATGAAGAACTGAAAGAACAACTGCAAGTTGTCAAAACTTTTCTGATGATATAAGAATGTCATTTGGTCTTGACAAATGTGCAAAAGAAAACTGCACAAGCAGGAAAACATCAGTCTAGGACAAGAATGTGATATAGAAGAACTTGAGCAAGAGGGAGTTTATAAATATTTGTGAATTGATGAAGGATCAACAATATAACATGAACAAATATGAATAAAACTTAGTAAGGAATACTTTAGAAGACTTAAATTAATCCTGAAAACAGCGTTGATATCTAGGAACAAAATCCAAGTTATAAACCAGTTTGCTCTTCTTGTCCTAACTTACAGTTTTGGAATGATTGACTGGCCTCAAAACATGTTGGATAGATTTGACAGGAAAACAAGAAGGATGCTTCATGCTCACCAAATGATTTATAAAAATCAGTTTATATCAAGATTATATATTTCCTGTTCAGAAGGAGGGATGGGCCTCCTTGAAACTGATTATATGTATAGCTCTGAAATCGTGGGACTCCACACATATCTGCTGACCTCACAAGCCCCAAACATAATGAACGTTTTGAAACATGAGGAGGATAAATCTAAGATGACTTCACTGCTTAATCTAGCAGAAGCATATTGGCATCAAGCAAGAATGGAAATCAAAACAAAAGCAGATAAATATCAGGCAGCAACTGAATGTGCCAAAAAAACATCCGCGGTGGTGCAGCGGTAGCGTTGTTGCCTCACAGCAAGAGGTTCTCCCGTTTGATTCTCGGCTGGAGTGCGGGGAGTGCCTTCTGTGTGGAGTCTGCATGTCCTCCCCGTGGTCGAGTGGCGTTCCGAAATACATGTGTGAATGGGCGTGCCTTCGTTGAAGGTTGGGCATCGAGCTGGCAACTTGGCACCGTAAAAACCTACTGCCAATCATTATCAGACTGGAGTTCCACTGAGGCGACCCCTAACCGGGAAAAGCCAAAAGACAAACAACAACAACCAATGCATGTAACTCCATACAAATTGCAGGAGTCATTACTGGGCACATTGCAGGTACTGCGAAGAGCACTTTTGGCTGACATCAAAGATTGAAACAATACTAATTTAATGAACTTTAATTGTACTTTGACTTAGGAATGGGGTCCATTCCTGCCATGGTATTAGAAACCCAAAAGATTTGGAGAAATTAAAAAATAGACACCCATGATTCTTGGCATCTAAATGGTTTGCGGTATGCGGCTAGGCATTAGCCTTGTAACAACCTAAGAACCTAAGACAGCTCAGTGGGAGGAGGCCCCAAGACAGATTCAGTGCACACTGAAATAATATTTCACAAATGATAATGTCTAGAGATTACCCACATTGAGCTGCAGATTGTTTCTGAGGATAAAGCAGCCTGATCTGTCCTGTACAACCTACTACCACCATGACTTTCACCAGGGCAATACATTTAGCAAACAGATGTCTAAATGGATGGAATACTATAATATGAATGAGACTTTAAATCAGCCAGTATCAGATCATCTATAAACTAGCATTTACCTCTGTGGCTAATACATAAGTCAAAGTCAAAGTCAAGGTAAACGTTATTGTCATACAGATCAAAACATTGGAAAAGTTTGTATCACTGCACAAAATTTCGATATTCAGAATGACAGTTTACAGAAGGAAGATAGATTAAATTAATAATAATTTAAATACTAAAAACTAAAAATCAAAATAAGGTACTAAAAATAAATAAAGCAAAAAAATGGAAAGCTTTTTACAGCAGAAACAAAAACAAATACAAAATAAACCAGCTATTTTACTATATATTCTGTGAAACCATTACCTTTTAATTGTTGCCAGCACTGATTTGGTGCAGAATGTTAATGTTCTCTTGATATTATTCTGCTTTTCTCCAAACTACACTGAGGCTCTGTACTGAAAATTTCCTCACTGCTTGTTTGTTTTGGTCTGTAAGTCACACGGCCTCATAATTATAGCTCAACCTGTTGAACTCTTGGTCTGTAAAACTAAAGAAATCTAAACTAACTACTCCAGTGTTTCCTTTTCTTTACATTTATCTCATTTCATTAACTCTCTCCTGTATAAGATGTTCTCATTTTATGTGACATTTCTTGTATTTCATATTATATTCATACCAAACCTGCCATATGTGCTCTGTACTCTTTATTCTTATCTTCCTGCTTTCCTAACGAGTCCTTCCCTCAGTCTGAGTTCCATTCTTCTTTTTCATAGGTTTATAGATAAGTACTACGCAATGTGTCTGCAGATTATTTCAAGCCTAGCCAAAAAAAAACACTATTCAAAATGTACCTCTAGCCTCAAAAAGAGCAAGGCAAGGTGAACCAGGAGGGAATTTGAAGCTGCCCATCCAAATATCTAGGTTTACCTTGAAGGTGGCAAGGGTGCTACTCTGCTTGACATGAAATGAAAGTTTGTTCCAGTGGTAAGGGATATGTTGGGATATGTATCTATCAGGCCAATGTGTCTTATTTATCTGCTGATGAAGGTTTAGTTCCTTTAACCAAGTATTTGATGTGTCATTAGTTCTGCAAAGGAATAGGAGATCAAATAGTGCTGGATTTTTCATAGCACAAAAGACGAGACATAGATCTCCATGGAGGAATCTGTAAGAGGCTGAGTACAGGGAATGGGCTGCCAGTATCTCCTGATAGTTAAGATTTTTGAGGCCACTTTTCTTTTTAGTTAAGAATCTCTGAGTTCTCTCAAGTTGTGTGAAATGTTTAGGTTATATTAAATTGTCATGTCTTAAGATAGTCAAATGGAGATAAATACATGGCAAAAAGTGCATTATATTCAATAATGAGTCTGATAAGGTATTGATTGGGGGGGGGTAAGACTTCTTTGGAACTAGCAAAAATGCCCTTGGAAATTAGATGGGCCAGGACTACTGTGGAGTCATGATGGTCATATGATAAGGACTTATCAAAAAAGTACCCAGATCCCTTGCAACAGTGTCAGAATGGAGTGATGCATCTCCTATTTGGTAAATGAAGCTGTTTTGTTATCAAAATGAACTATGTTACATTTTTTACATTTAGTTTGAGACCATTGTCCTTGCACTGATTGCCAAATGGTCTAAGCAATGTTGGAGCAATTGTGAACCAGTTAAAGATCAAATAACAACAACAAATTTACAGTCATCGGCAAACTTAGTTAACCATAGACCAGAAGTCTTGGCCTGAAAATTTGAGAAGTATATGCCAAATAGAAGCGGGCCCAGTCTGAACCCTTGGTACACCATTGGTAACTGTTTTATTTTCAGAAGTGGCACCTGTTACTCTAACCAAATGGGTTCTGTCAGGCAACCAATTTGCTATCCATTACACAATATAAGGATTTATATTCAGATTTACAAATCTATCAATAATGCCCACATGGAAATAGTGTCAATGGCCTTGGCCAGGTCTAGATAATACTGTATGAACTGCATAACCACTATCCACTGTTTCAGTTCCTTTTTGAAAGAAATTAAATTAAGTTGAAAGAGGTTAAAGGTGCAGGACATTCCTTTGAGAAAGCCAAATTGATGAGGGTCCAGGGTTGAGCGAATTTCAATGTCCAGATTAATGATGTCTGAGATAATACACTCCGTAGCTTTAAATATGAGGCTAATGAGACTAATGAGTCTATAGTTACCTGGGTTCATGGATGGGCCTCAAGTTTGTAATGGCATTACTGTAGCTGTTTTCCAGGCTTCAGGAATGTAACCAGTGGAGAAGCTTAGATTAAAAAGTTCAAGTAGGGGTTCAAAAAGGCCATATTTGGCAATGATATTCAGGCAACCTGCTATGTTGTCACAGCCAATGGATGAAGTATTCTTAGTTTTTGAAATGGCTGTGAGAACTTTTTCCATAGTAACTAAATGGGTGGCTGGGATTGGGGAACCTGTGGTATAGCTGTAACTGTGGGTGGAGTAAAATTAGTAATACATTTGTTAGCTAGGATATTAGCTATTTCCTTTAGGTCAAAGAGTGTAGTATTATTGTGGACCTCCTTCGAGCACTGCTGGGTGTTGGTTCTTAACTTTCTAGCATAGTTAAAGAAAGATTTGCAGTTATGTTTGGTTTTAGTGGCTATTTTAAGTTTATACTCAGCTTTGAGCTTCCTAATGGTTCCATTCAGCTCTTTATTAGTTTGCTTATGTGTGATCTTAAGGTAAAAAGTAGATAGAATGAGACCTCTTAGAAGCATTAATCATTTTATTTCTCTTGTTATATAATTTATTTATATGGGCATTCCAGCAAAGAAGAAATTACCTGGCTCAACCAGCACCCCGTGCCTGCACCATGAACCAGTGCTCCACTCCCTCAGCTCTTTGACTGAAGGGCATAAAAAAAGCACTTAACTGTATTAAGTTGATCGTTGTATTGTAGTGATTAGTTTATTCGAGATCCATGCCCCCCCAGCTGTTCCAATGAAATCAGATGAACAACACACTCACCCTCCCTCCTGCCTAGTCATACATGTCCCATTTCTGTGCCTTGCACCCCGAACCAACACTGTTGCATTCAACCAGGGTGCTGTACTGCTCTGTGTGTGTGTGTGTGTGTGTGTGTGTGTGTGTGTGTGTGTGTGTGTGTGTGTGTGTGTGTGTGTGTGTGTGTGTGTGTGTGTGTGTGTGTGTGTGTGTGTGTGTGTGTGTGTGTGTGTGTGTGTGTGTGTGTGTGTGTGTGTGTGTGTGTGTGTGGTATAAACTGTAGCAACTGCTTGCCACCTTATAGCAAGCAGTTTTCTGCAGTTTAAAAGTATAAAAAATCTCTTTTACTAACATTTGTAGCAAACAGTTGCAATAGTTTAAACCCTGCATGCATGGAACGCTACAGCACATAGGTTTTAGTTAAAACAAATTATTTACATAAACTGTAGTAAACTGCTTGCTTCAAATGTAGAAAAGACTTGCTACTGTTTATACCCTGCCTGCACCTACTGCTATGACACATTTTAGTTAAAAAAAAAATCATTGTTATAACAGTTGCTACAGTTTATATCCTGCCTGCAGGTTTTAGTAAAAAAAAAAAAAAAAAGAAAGATGCTTTCATTTGGGTTATATCTCTTTAAGAGAGGGACTATATATATATATGTTTCAAAATGGTGGAATTTTTCATTTACTTTAATTTATATTTGGCATTGAGAAAGGCTAACATTAGCCGAAACCGGTTTGCTGTTTCAGCACAGGTTTTTACCACTGCTGATTTATTTGTTGGAGCAATAAATTATATTTCATGATCCTATATGTGCTGGTCCGCTTTGGGTTTTTTGATTCTGTTTTTCTTGGACCGTGCACGCTAGTCCCACGTGCGTGATACCTCGTTGGTTTGGTTGCACTAGGCAGCAGCTTTACCAGTAAGACCTTTCAGAAGAGGAATTTATTTAAGTCGTCAAGTAACTGAAGAAGGTTTGCTTTTGAGAAGCCCCTGAACACAGAGCTAGTTATGAGGGAAATACCATCAGTTTTAAGGGAAAGGGTCAGAAAATTATGGTGCAATTTAACAAGACATGATGATACACATGGAGCTGTGCAAGAAGTGACCATATTTGTGAGAACCAGATCCAGAATCTTCAGGCTCCTGGTGGGATGATTAACTATTTGCAAAAGAGAGTTAACATTTATAATGTCAAGCAAGGGCTGGGTATGCCTACCATTGGCAGTGTAGGTTAGCCAGTTTATTGATGGATAGTTGAAGTCCTCCAGTAGAAAACTATTGGGATTAATGGGAATTTCAGCTAATGAGTTAAGATAGCTATCATGCTCAGAAGGGTTATAGAGGGTATTCTAAAGCTAGCTATGAAGTAGTAATTAGTGTTGTTTGGGGTGATTTGGATTTACAGGAGTTCACATGTGGTTTGCCAAGGAATCTGTCATGAGGGGATGACATGCTTGACAAATACTGATACTGTGTGTGTGTGTGTTCCAGATGCAGAAAAGCCTCAATAGGTTGGATGGCCATCAGATGGACTATGCCTAAAAAGGCACTATGGAGACAGCAAAGGCTTTAGCCACAAAGCAAAAGCTTTTTTAAGAGAGGTGGAAGCTATCCTTGGCAAAACAGGAAGCCTTGTTAGCCACCTCATTCCAAGACAATACTTACTAGGTCCCCATGACACCAACTACATAACCAATCAGTAAAGCCAATTATCTTGTCTTTGACTCTTGATATAATTCTGGAAGATGACAAAATACCACTCAAGACCAGTGTCCTTCCTGTCTCAGACACATGCATAGCAAGCTGACTCATATTCTTCTGCATGTCTAAGGTCGTTCACATTCACATAAACGAACATCAGGTCATAATCATGTTTCTCAGGATGGAGGGATCTTAGAGTCCTTATTACATCCCAGAATCTGGCTCCAGAAAGACAGCTAACTGTCACTCTATTCATAACCAGCCTGGTGAACATGTTGTCTGTATGCCTTACAATAGAGTCACCTATTACTAAACCTTCCATGGTTTGTTGCAGTCTCAGAGGGCCATAAAGGCTTGGAGTCTGCACCCTTGTGACTCTTAGAAGTATTCATCTTGGGTGTGGGTGTGAAGGGTGAGAGTGGGTGTGTTGCTGTGTATACTAATGCTTGAGGTTTCTTAGTCTTTAGCCAGGATGGCTTAGGTAGGCAGTGCCCTCTTAGCAACCTTAGCATAACTTGGTTTAATGGAGGTGCTCTGTGCTGTATATGTATGTGTTTTGCTTACTGAATGTGTCCCGTGTTGAGAAGATATCCTCCAAGTTAAGTAAATACTTACACCTTTCACTTACAGAATCATTGTGAGGTAACAGTAAAGAGTTTTTCGTAAGCGTGAGGCAGTTACTACACTACTCAATATACCTAATGCTATCCGGCTGGTAACAGAAGGGGAAACAGCTGAATGAAATTCCATATTGTTCAGTACTAATGAAGGGCTGTGGGATAGGCTGAAAAGAACATAACTGACTGGGCTAGAAAAAGGTGAGCAACTAGGACTTGGCTAAAGGATAAAAGAAAGAGCTGTGACTATAGTAGTAGTCGCAATGTGCAAAAAGAAAAAAAATAACAAAGAGAAAGGAGTGGATTGTTGACATTTCATAAGCCAGTGAAATACATAGATTAAAAAATAGGTATGATTTGGCATACTAAAAAGATGGGATAAGGAAATTGGCCTTGAAGTCACTATATAAAATTATGTGATAAGGCCTTATTGCTGCCCAGTTATAATTCAGTCATTCTAGAAGAAATACATAAAATAAATCCAAAGATGCTGAACCCAATTGTTGTAAATTTTTTATACTGAAAAGACAAAGAAGCTTTATGATCTGCAACAAAGAAACAATGTTTTAGTAGAACAGAAAAAAGATGAAAGCCAATTTGTGATAACTTGCCTAGATATGCTATAGACATGAGGAAGAAATGCATTCCTTAAAAAAGTTCTTTTAAATAAAAATATCAAATCATACTTTATATTTATAACCACTGTAAAATTTTGGAAAGCTTTGGCCCTATCCTTTCAAACATTAGAGGAAGGAGATCTCGAACAACTGAACCTAAAGTTATCGCTAGAGTGATTATATCTGGGAAATTAATTTGGTTTCTCAGGACCTGTTTGATCTATCATGGGTCACTGGGAAATATGTCATAACTCTGAAACTTTCATCCATAATTTTTTTGTTTTTTTCCCCAGTCTGTTTTTTTCATACTCATTTTTCCTGTCTCAGACTCCATGATTATATTTGTATTAAGATGTAACTCTGTTATATAAGATTATGGAAATATGGCATCAGCCTTGTCTGATATTTTTCTTTGACTGTTAACAGAATGAATCATCCTATATACTTTAAGCTAGATAAATATAATGAGATTAAAAGAGCAAAAGCTGGAATTCCAATGTAATTATCAATTCTGCCTCCTAACATGTGATGGATGTTTTCATTTTGGTTAAAACATCTATAGGTAAAATGTCTATAAATTCAGTTTATGGTGGAAAAAGAGGAAGGGTATTACTGGACAAAACATGTGGCTTGTTTGTGATCATAAAAATTTTGGGTGATAGTGAAGAAGTTGCAATCTCTTCCTGAAATGTCAGTAGTTTTGTGTGAAGACTGGAATGTTATACTGAAAATTTGTTCAAATATAATCCCACCACTTGCACATGTGGGATATTCCAAAAGTCTTTTTTGCACACTAGTTTATTAAACAACAAAAGACTTATTACATATTTCCCATTTGAAGGAAGGTGATGAAACTATCATGCCAGGAAATCAAATGAATTAATATATAAATACATCTTATGAAAATATATCTAACGTAAACGGAACACAAGATAAAGATGTAATAAGTAATTTGCTGAAAACAATTATCAACTTGAAACTAAGTTTCAGACCTTCACATAAACAGAGTTCACAGAGCAATCAGTGGTATGCCTCGAAGTCTCAGAAAACCCAGTATGCAACCTATACTGGGTCAAAAACAAACTAAGAAGAAACTTTTCAGCGTGGAGGGTGTGAAGTTCACTCTTGAATTACATTATACACCTAGTTCACTAATAAAAATGAACTGTAAAATACGTACTACAAAATAATAAAATATAAAGTAGTAGGTAGTCCACAACTGAATTAAAAATGGAATATCCTTTATTAAAACACACAAACAAGTGATTCCATTTGAGTATAATGAAAAGCATCAAAGTATTCATTATTTATATATATATAATCAGGTTATTTGGAGCAAGGGGGTGGTTACAGAGGGTGGTTCTGTTAAGAGCAATTGTGACACCCATGCACTGGCCCAGTAATAAAGGAGCCTCAATCCTCACCACTAGCACCAGTGAGGGGCATCCACATTGGAAAGGATAACAAGTAAACACACAGTAAAGTACAATTTCCCTTAAGAGCACACAGAGATCAAGGTCAGTCTGGGGCTGGTTTCCCCGTTTCTCTCCAGATCCCCAATAAGACTCCCCACTGGCACAGCTATAGGGTACAGATCTCAGCCTAGTGGTCAAGCTGAAACCTCCAGCACTCTCTCTGTCCAACCAGTGTTTCGTGTCCCTGCCCATGTAGCTGACACACACACACTTTGAGATATGAGTTATAAACAAACACACAGACACTCCTGGGGAAGGCTGGCACAGGTTCTCCAGCTATACCCCCCTTTTCTGCCCAGGCTATAAGGTAGAAATCACTGCCACCAACCACTAATATCAGCTACTAATAAGGCCCTTACCAAAGGGTGTCCAGTTTTACTGTGAAATATTATTATTATCCAATTAATAAGTATGACGATCAGCAAGGCTTATTGGAGTGGCTTGGGCAGTATTACTATATACATGCAATGTACTCTAGAGCTTAAATTATCTCTACACAAAACAGCCACAGTTGAAAGGTTTAGAAATATTTAATAATAAATAATAAAAACACAAGACAAATCTCCTCAATGCAACATAGTGCTAGTCAAGAGTTCAGACACAGGAAAATGCTTAAAATAATAATGTAGAATAGTCTGACATAAATATAGAAAACAGTCAGTCTAATCTTACTATTTTCTATCTATTCCTAAGAGATGTCACTGTTCTAAATAAATATCCTACTCACAAGGCAAAGAGCTGGTGAGTTGATGTGTTCAGGTTCAGACAAAATCCAAAATGCTCTGATTCTCTCTCTCTCTGAGAAAGTCTTACATTCATAATGCATCACTGCTGACTCATTTTAGATTACATCATTTTTGACACTTCTCTGGTTTAATTTCCCAGGCTAACAGAAACTCATAATTTTAACAGTTCATTGATCATGTACCTGGCCAGAAAGCCACAGCAGTAAAAGACATTACATATGTAAAATCTAGCAAGTAACTCTGGTCTCAAAACAATAGAAAGAATTTGCTGGTCCAGACATCACTTCTCCAAGTTTGAGATCAAACAGTCATGCAATGCTTGACTTATCAGCTTTCTTCCAGCAGAGTGCACTGTGGTTACATTTTTGAAGCTCAGTACAACATATAATTTAATCATAACATATAGTTCTAGTTTACATTTGTAAAACCAGCCTGTGGATTATATTAATATTTACAAATCACATAGAATTATTTATAAGATTCTATTTGGCTGGGCTGGCAGCCTATCAGTTTTTCACAGCAATAAAAGGCACAAAAGTATTAAGCTCATTCCTTTAATCAAGTCCCAACTTTCTTTCTTTCAGACAATGCACAAATATTCTCATGGTTTTTCTTCACATTTCTTGAGCTAAGAGGTTGAGAGGTACATATGAGAGCAGAGAAAATACAAGGAAAGTCAGGTACGTTCTCAAAACTAAAGTAGCATGCCTGATTTTCGTTATATTTTCTGCCATCTCTTATACCTCTAAACTGTCCAAAGGTTACAGATTTTTTTGTTTTCTTTAAAAAAAAAGCAATGGCGATATTCTCATGTCTGTTGCTTGCTTTTTGAAGCACTGATGCACTGTGCAATCATGAGAATGTAAGCTCCATATGCATGGGCAGTGCATCAAGGAAGTCCCAGGATACTGATAAAATGCAGAAGAATACCACAGCATAATTATACAAAGGTATTATTTAAGAAAAGCAAGTAATTTTTTTCTTAAATAATGTCATGGCTGGGTGTGGGAAATGTTGTATTTACCCACAGTTGGCTTTGTTTGGTCACTCAGGCTTCACACTCATGAACAAACCATGCCAACCATGGGTAAATCCAGCATTAGCCACACCCCGGCATGAGTTATTGCTACAACAATAAACCTTTTGGTAGTAAATGCAGATCATTATGGCTTTTCTTTCATAATGTTTTGGAAGTTGCAAGAGCATGTGTCAAAGGTTCTTCTTTCAGAGCATTACAAATACAATATGGGATCTTTGTATGACCACATTTAAATGTAACAAAAGTTCAATAGCAGATAAATATGGGGTAAGCCAGAAAACAATCTAAACAGCAGATGTACAGGACATCTACAGACCAAAATATCATCATGGGAGATGTATAAATATATATATATTTTTTCTGTCTTTGTCCCTACTGCGTTTTGGCTAACAGCCCACCCAGACAATCTGCCCATTCATTCACCATCACCAGAGTGAGTCTCAACCAGGACATGCCATTATTTCTGCAGCATTATGGTGGTTCATTGGTTTTTGACTTAGCCCTATGTTCCTCTGTGGGCATCTATGGCAATCAATGGGCTGCTGGCACTGGCAGTCTAACTTCTGCAATGGGTGTTGTCATCAAGCAGCCCTGCCCCCTCTCCTCAAGCATGGGAAGTGGTTTCTTTTGTCTCCATGGAAGCAATCACTCTTCTCTGTGTACTTCCGAGCACCAGCTGCCCTTTCCACTCCCTGGTAGAGGCAGGCTGGAGACACAACTTCATCCATGTTTGTCTCTGTTTCCTCCAGTATCAGATCCACTAATCAAACTCTGGTCACCTGGGCTGCATTAAAGGCTCCATCTCTCTGTACCACCTGTAGCCAGGCTATAACTGATTTGTTATTTGCATACCCAATTGCAAACAGCAGAGAAATCATTTTGCAGATCTGAGAGAAGCTGCTTAGGATTTTAGTGAGCCTTCATCAGTATAACATATATAATATGTGTGGAAAGGCATGATGACATCATTAATACAAACTGAGACCAAAAGCTAAGTACAGATCCTTTATACCTTTTGAGGTAGTGTCAGGGCATGAGTTATTATTGTTTGTGCGAACTGCAAAGGTTATGAGAAAAAAATAGCTATGGGACCATTGCAATACTTCAGGAGTAGTTTGTTCATAAACAAACAGTGATCAACATTTTTAAATGCATCTTTAATCTCTAAAAAATTGCTCCCATCTGTTTACCTTTTCTGTGTTATGATTGATTTGGTCAGTTAGGTTTATCAGCCAGTAATAGCATCATATTTGAATCAGAAACCATGTTGCCAGTCTGTAAATATATTGTATTTGGTAATGTTTTCCCAAATATGAGCCCCAGCCTGATAGCACAGAGGTTAAGGTAGAAGACTACCAACTGGTAAATCTGTGTTCAAAACCTGCTTGGGGTACAATTGGGCAGCAGCAGTATCTGTGTGGTTGAAAGGCCTGGCAATCTACTTCTGAAATATGCCACAAAATCCTACAGGTCTACCCACAAAGATACCATTAATTGATTTTCACTTAAGGCAATTACTTACTTCACAAACATGATCATAAACCAGTTTCTCAGAATTTCATCAGCGAACAAACATTTTCTCTAGGCATATAATTACAAAGCAATGTGAGTTAATTCACTTTTGGTAGATATATCTGAGAGAATATTTAAATCCTAGCGAGACAATTTTAGTTGTAAGGGTGAAACTGAAATTATGAGCGAGAGGACCCACTTAAATAAACTGGATGGCTTCCAGCAGCATAGGGTACAAATAGTAAAAATGGAGATTGTAGCTATAATGTAAATTGACTTCTAAATCTTCAACTAATTTTAAGATGGTAGTTTTAAATAGAAAAGGTGGATAGCCCGGATACTGGTAAAGTAGGATTAATAGTTTGGGCGGATCTATATGTCATCCCTAAGCTCATTTAAATTGTTTAACATATGTATGACTTTTTACAATGCACTATGCTCTATGGGAAACAGGTTTGTCTGTGCTGATTGATTTAATAGTTTGCCAGAAGAGGACAGGATTACCAATTCACTCTTCCTGAGAATGCCTAAGGAAAGCTGCTTTAGCAGCATGAGCAGCAATTCCTGTATCTCTCTTTAGTTTAAGAAATTTTATATATATATTGTTTGATTGAAAAGGTTGCCTTTTCAAGCTGACCAAGCTTGACCTCTAGCCTTGAATTTTTGCTTAAGTTTACATGTTAGCCATGGTAGTCTTTTACCAGATATTGGTCTCTGCCTAAGAGGGGAAAATCTATCTTGAATTGGCAGTAAGTGAATGTAAAATTTTGCTAGATATACTGTGGACTTATATGCATTATACACTAAGTAACTACAGTTCACTCAACAAAGTATCATGCATGCCATCAGGAATATTCCGGACAAGAATACTTTGAAAGAATGGTTTTGGTGTTTGTAGTGTCTGTGTCATAAGATGTGCATAGTGGTCACTTAGTGCTTGGGCTACTATGAACATCGCTTGAAGTTTGTCATGAGTATTTGTTGAAAGTATGTAAAAATTAAAAGTTTTCCTGTATGTTTTTTTAGGTCTGTTTCTGCTATTTAGCAACACTGGTGCTCTTTTATCATTCAGAGCTGTTAAGTATATAATACACTTCAACTCTCTCTCTCTCTCACTACTAAGATAAAAATCAGAAATATGTCTGTCATGCTTCATTGTTTTAGAGGTGCAGTCACATGTAACCAAATGTATTTTACTGTTTTTCTTATTGTTTGGCTTTTCTTGCTACACTTATAGCAGTCTTTAAATATCTTTTTTTTTCATTCAGTGAGATATAATAGTCATCTTTTTTCAATTATCTGAGACTAATTTGCTTTTAAACCCTAGTTTGTTCTTATTTATTTATTTAATTAGCAACAGATAATTTGAAATACTTCCGCATAAATTGGACTGCATTAATAAATAAAAATTGCTTCACTTTGCTTTCACACATTTAATAAATTACCAAATAAATTACCAAATGTAATCTTTTTATTTCGGCATCTGATTATCCATTTTCATTTAAGCACAAAAAGTCACATTATTTACTTATATTCTATCACAAAGTCAATTCTTAACTCCCCCTGTGAAATGCTAATTCCACATGAAACTTACTGCATGTTAATTGCTGGGATATTCAAAGTCCCTTGACTACAAAATTTTATACACACTTCTATCTTAAAAATCATACTGTATCATGTTAAATACCACTTCTTTATACCCCAGAAATCAAACTGCTTTATGTCATTTTTATGACAAGAAAAGTCTTTTTTTTTTCAAATATTTTACTTGTGCAGCACTGTGTGTACCATATTGGCCAGAACACAAACTTTGTTTTTGTTTTGCCTTTTTAACTGAATTTGGGTGCCTTTTGTAATAAGTGATGAATTTTCCTCACAAGAGTTAGGCTCATTGCTGTTTTGCCATTTGCACAACCATAATTTACAGTGATGTCATTATAGTCCTTAACAAATAGAGTCAAAGTGGCTATAACAGCAGCTATTTCTTACTGCTTTAGGAGTTACACTGGTATACCTCCTGGAATGTGTGCATGCCCCCCTCCACACCCACACAAACATAATTTTCAGTGCACATAATGTCTTTATTTTGCTGGAAATATACAGTGTTGTTGAATAAGGTTGCAGAGGAAGAGGGCTGAGTTTAATTAAAGTTGTGGTGGAAGGGTGAAGAATAGTGATTTTGTTAGAATGCAATGATAAAATAATATATGAGAGAACATTAGAGTGACAATTGCTCAAACGAAGGCAGAGCAGAAGTACACCAGACTAAATGTTGGGAAAACAATACTCAGATAAAAGAAGACAAGATCATGAATGGAGGCATTTACCAACAAATAGTACAGAGTCGATACTCTGAGTTAGGATATTATTTTGTTTAACAACTTCAGGCCAATAGCAATTTTATCACCTCTCTCAAAAATATTAGAAAACAAATGTGTGCACAAACAAATCCTGGATTACCTATTACAAGAAAAACTACTTACCCCCATACAACATGGTTCTCACCCAAATTATATTATATCCACAGCTCTTCTATCCTTTATCAACACCATTTCTCTGGCTAGAGACAGTAACAAAGTAGTCTCATGCCTTTTCCTTGATCTATCTAAAGCATTTGACACAGTATCCCACCCCCTGCTGTTGTTCAATCTCTCCAACCTTAATTTTTTCACTTCAACCATTTCCTGCTTTTCTAGCTACCTCAATGACTGATAGCAATCTATAAAATGGCTGTAAACACTGTCCCCTTCTCTTCCTATCAAAGTGGGAGTTCCCCAAGGATCAATTCTTGGTCTGTTACTCTTCATTATCTTTACTAATCTACTCTATACTTCCTGCCACAAAAATCTTTTATGCAATATGCAGATGACTCTACAGTTATCACCGTTGCTTTTACCCTATCTGACTTAAACACCATTACCCCCAAATCCTTCATATCCATCAAATACTGGCTTTCTAATAATCAGTTAAACTTAAATCCTAAAAAGACTAAACTCTTGCTTTTTCTACCAAAAAGCCAAAACCACCTTAAGTCTCCTTTCTCTGTCTCATCTCTCAAAAACACACATATCACTGTTGAATCAAACAAAGCCAAAAATCTCCCTTTCCCATGCCTACCTCCTCCCAAGCCTACTTTACAACTTACAAATCCTCATCAACCTTCAAACCTCTCTCTTAACAAGATTAGAAACTATCCATACCTCTCAACCTCTTAGTGCATGAAATCTGGAGAAAGCCTGACAAAATGGGGGGACAAAGGCTCAAGAATAGGGACATATTTTATATATTGCTCTTATAAACTTAGAAAGTTTCTAGAGTAACAGAGTTTGTGTTAAACATTTTCCGAAGGATTTGAAGTCTGAAACCCAAATGTATATCATTATTTGGTGACTTAGGTCCTCGGATCATCCCAGTGATTTGCCAGAAAACCACAAATTTTATGAGGAACCGACCAAAAATATGAGGCAAAAATCTGGAGATTCTGGGAAATTCTGGAAAGTTGAGAGGCATGAAACTACCTTTAATAAATTGCCAGATTTGCTGAATATCAAACGTATAAATCTCACCACTGTCTTTCTCTTAAGAGCTTGAACTTACTATTATTTCCCCACCAAATACGTCTCTCTCCGCTGAAAAAGGGCAACAGCTCAGCTGAGCTAACCTGGTCAACAAATGTCAAATAAATAAATAAGGACCATATTTAAGACCAAATTCTGCAACTTGGAAAACTCACAAAAGGAGAAGTCAAGAAGAGGGTAGTGGGATGGGAGAAAATTTTAATGTTGAATTAAAAAATGAAAAAGACATTTTTTTAAGTTTTCAGTATCTTTTGAATCAAATGGGATACATGAATCAGGCACCACAGCCCCAAATATGATGCATGCCACAAGATAAATCATTAAGCATGATATGTCAGAAAATAATTACGAACAGATTTCTGCAGATACTAAGTGCCCATAAATAATTTGTGATTGTTTTATTAGTTAGCAGGCTTTCTTCCATCTGTCAAAAAAACAATTACAAACCTCCCTTAATGAAACATTAATAAAGACAAAAAAAATCTCCCTCTAAGGACATAAAGCAATGCTAACATGCTATTTTTGAATGCGCAACAGCTCACACTGTTTTACTATCATATCCAGGCTCACATAAGCCAGTCTCTTTTAGGTGTAGACATGAAATGTTTTGCTCTTTTTTTTGTCTACATCATTACAGCATAAATGGAAAATCAAGCTTTGCTCTGATGCATTTAGCTTAAGGAAAGCCTGACGTCTCTTACATTAATGGTGTCTCCATACTAGATATTAAAGATACTTCATAGTAAATGCAATGACAAACAAATCAGAAATGTCCTGGAAAAACTGAGTATCATCTGTGAACAAACAGTTACAAACCACCCTTGCTGAAGCATCAACCCCTTAAGTAGAGGGATGTGTTCTAGTAATAGACAATGATCCACAAGTCTTTCTTAATGCATGCAGGCCACTAATCCAGACTTCAGTTACTGCAGATATGGCATGGTTTGCCCTTATTTTTTGGCTCATTAGTGTAGTATAATGAGAGAGTCTAGCTATGCTCTCAAATACTCAGTTTATGAAAAGCCTGAAGCCTATTACATTTGGGGTGGGTCCCAAATAAGGTCCAAAGGCTTATACCTATGCTGACTAAAGCTACCATGTACTATGCTTTCACTGTGAGCAAAAGGGAACACAGGCAGCAGAGTTGCTGTGCAATGCCTGTGGAATTTATTTTCCTACTGACAACCTTGCTGCATTTTCCTTTCTTTTCCACTCAGTTTACATGAACTAGTGTTTTTTCTAAGAAAGAACATTCAGTATAAACATATCCCATGTTACTGTTAGCTAAAGCAGTTCCTGCAGATGTGGTTACCTTGTACCAACAATCACAGAGAAAAGTTATCTGGATCAACAGTTAAAATTAAGCCTAAAGTCTATTGCTCTCTGTATGTTTGTTGCTCACTGAAAGCTATTAAATCTTTGTGTAGAACAAGCAAAAATAACAACAAGCTGTTAAAGTTCTGAATGTATTTAATATGCAAGTCTGTGGTACAGTGTCATAAACTTTGAGTCAGTCAGTTTTATTTGAAGAAATGCCGTCCTCTGCTGAACACTACTGAAAGTGCAGTCCTTTCAAGCTGACATAAGAAAGTCAAAACAGTATTACTTCAGTGGTAGTTGCTTTATGCAATGCCCAGCACAAAGACAGTCCATAACAGAGCCCGTGAATTACCTCGTCCACCACTGATCATGCCTTTCTGCATATGTTAAGAAAGCAACACACTGAATTCGGTAGTGAGCTCTAAAGACTTGGCTCCAATATTATTTAAACTTGGAATGTGTTATGTAGTAAACACCTCTAAATGATATTTAAAAATACTGATGATTTTGGTCTTGCATTGGGTAAGGAAATAGGATGAAATGCAATGTACAGATCTTGCTATGGTGTCCAGGTATGTTTTTGGGGCTCATTCTGTGAGAAGGGGAGTGGCATTACTTGCATGCAACCATGCCAGAGAGATATCTGATTACAGGATGTGAGGCTTTTTACACTGACCATGTAAGTAAAATACAAAGGAGAAGAAGCTCAGTGCTAGAACATGTAATAAGTCCAGGTAGTTTTAATATAATGAGATTTTAGCACCTCAGTGACCACCAGCAAAAACAAGGTAGAAGCAATAAAGTAATATGCAGTCTTGTAGATGTCCAGTGATGAGCAGGGAGGAGCAGGGCCTCAGTCCACAAGTAAGCAGCAAAGAATTAGTGTGACAGTTAACTGGAGTGTTACCACTATACAGGATGGAGGACTAAGGGCATAAGATATTGGCACATTGGAACTCTGACTACCTGAGCAACTGAAAATGGAGCACTGAATATGCCATGGATTTATTCATCAACAAACAGCTTTGAAAGAGAAGTTTTCAGGCATCTCCTAAGTATAGTTTGCATTAGTATAAACATTTTTCTGTTTTCGATTTTCTCATGATAACAGTATAATAAAATGGAGCCAGTACACTCAGTGCTCTGCTACTGAATTCAACTGATTTCAGCAGGAAGAGATGACAGCTGCAACTATGGCCAGGAGACGTAGCATTTATGTTTACATTGTACGTGCTTAATATTCAAAAGCTGGACTTTTGGCAGATCATAGATCACATTAGTTTATTCTGAAGTATGTGACACAATGGTTATCCTGATATCATGAGGACCTGATTATGTGCCACATGACATGAGCAGCTGCATGGAAGAAAAGGGCGAGGGAGAGGTGTACAGTTTAATGGGCTGTGATTACTGATTTGCCAGTGTGTTAAGGTGTAATTGTGTTGAAGCGCAGCCAAGAACCACTGCAGTGTAGGGCAATCAGCTTCAGTGATGCCATTGACAACACTTATGAAAATTCGGGGAGGACATGCCATAGCTTCTCCATTCTGTCTCCGGTTAGCATATACTAATTCCTAAATCAAGACATTTGCAAAAAAAAAATTAAGAGCCAATCTTTTATGGATTTTCCTTTTTACATTGGATGGAGCTGCTCATGTGTGCTAGTATTAAAAAGAGACATTTGGCCAAGAAAATGTATCTAAGCTCTTGGTATTTTGTAATAAAATAGGGTGGCACAGTGGCACAATAAGTAGCATTGCTGCCTCACTGCAAGATGTTTTCCATTTCAGTTCTCAGCTGGGGGTTCTATTCGGTGTTGTCTACATGCCCTTCTTGTGCTTGCATGGGTTTTTTCTGGGTGATCCAGTTTCTTCCCACATTTCATCAACTTATAGGGACTCTCAATTGCCCATAGATGTGAACACATGCATTCATGCAAGTATGATATGGAAGAAAGACCTGGTAAACTACTTTGATTTCCCCTTTTGCCTTGTGAGTAGCAATGGTTGCCTGTGGCTTTACTCTAGAAGTCAGATGCAACTCATCAGACAGTGAGTGAATACTAAATTCTTTGTTTTGTAAACATTAGATGTCCAAATTTGCCTGAATATATAACTAGGTTTGCTATCGAAACCTTGAAACTGCATCCATTGATCGGCCTCAACATTGAACCAATCTCTTAAAAATTGCAACAGTGAACAAGCAGGAAATTTGAAACTGAATACATCGACTCCCGTAGTTTGATGTATTTGACATACCAGGAGGTGACGTCAGTCACCCAAGCTATGCACCGTCATGTACCGTGACACTCTAGAGTCAATGATACATCCCTTTTACTGTTTTGCGCACTTCCCACACTCCCTGCAAATTATATATACCAACTCCAAGACTGCACTACAGTGAGAAGATGAGTTAATTCCCTGTTCCTCACTGAACTGCAATCTAGACTCAAAACTCCGATTTCAAATACTCGAACTACACTACCCATGCTATGTAGTGTAGTCGTATTTGGGATCGAAAACTGCCTCTTGGAAAACTGCAAGTCGACATTGTCACTCTCGATCAACTGCAGTTCGCAAATCTAATTGTAAACCATATAACCATCCTATTCTTGTAGTTTACTATCACAAGATCGATGTAAACTCAATTGAAACTGGGAATAGCAAGATGAGAGGACTACACCCACAACACAGTAGTGAAAGAACCCTGAAAATATATAGAATAGTGCAACACTCTGCCATTATGAGCAAAGAAACAACCTCTAACATGGGTGCTGCAGACAGACAAGTCTGGGATTCAATATTGTGGGTTTCACCCTACAGTTTAGCAATAACCCTGAACTGGGCAACATCATACTGCTCAACCTCTTAGAGCAAGAAATCTGGAAAAAGCCGTAAATAAAAGTTGTACAAAGGCCTAAAAATAGGGACAATTTTTAAATATTGCTCTTGCAAACTTAGAAAGTTGATAAAATAATAGTTTTACATTAGCACAAATTTTCTGAAGGGTCTAACGACTGAAACTCAAATGTCTGTCCTTATTTCTAACTTCAATCTTTAATAATTTGTTACTAATTTGCCAGAAAAAAATTAATTTTATGAAAAATGGACCAAAAATACGAGCAAAAGTCTGGATATTCTGCAAAAATCTGTACAGTTGAGAGGTGTGGTCAACAGCAGTGTTTTGAATGTTTTGAATATAGAGTTATGCAAAGAAAATAGGAAAATTGCATTTAAATTAAATATGAAAGCAATAAGCTGAAAACACTGTAGACAGCACAAGTTATCATATTTTTCCCAAAATATATTGACAGTAGTTAAGTGATTAAGGAGAAATACAACAGGTGATCCTGTTTTCCAGCAACAAATAAATACTATGATTGATAGGTTTAGAGACAGAAATGTTGATTAATTGTAAGAATGTTATAAAAGAGATATGTAATACTAATATTGTGAATATATTGATCCCAACAGACTTAGAAAACGTTGATATCCTACATTTTCTTTCATACAACTAGCAGGATTCTCTGTTATTTAAGTGTATAATTCTGATGCAATTTGATGATGCAACTAGAAGCAAGATATTTAATTTAAATTTAGCCTCCCAATAATGGAAGTCAGTGTTTTTATATGAAAAACTTATGTCATTCAGTTGTATAATTCTGAAATGTTTTACTGATGTCTGCCATGCATCTGTTTTACTACACACATGTATCTTCAGTTAATGCCTTTGATTCTTGGTTGGGATAGATATATCACCAAGTCTTAGTGGTGAGATGATCCACAGGCGATTGCGATGATGGAGTTTGAGCCCTAAGTGGCAAGTCTTCCAATATGTGGTATTCCTCCACGTAAATGAAAATGTTTTCTGACTTTTGTAGCACTTTCTAACAGTCAGAGATATTCATGGTTATCCAGGGTAGAATGCTCATCCAAAGATACTATTTTCAGATTCAGTCAGGGAGGATTGAAAATGTACAAAAATAGATTGTTAGTGCGGGTACACATAGCAAAAATATAAAATTAAAAGATAACATTAGGTAGCATTGTTACCTCGCAGCAAGAGGTTCTCCTGTTCGATTCTCGGCTTGGCTTGGGAGTGCCTTCTGTGTGGAGTCTGCATGTCCTCCCCGGCGCAGTTGGGTAGCATTTGAAAGACATGCGTGCGTAAATGGGCGTGCCTTCATTGAAGGTTGGGCGTCAAGCTGGCACCTCGGCATTTCGTAAAAAATCTACTGCCAATCATTAGCGGACCGGAGTTCCGCTGTGGTGACCCCTTACCGGGAAAAAGCCGAAAGACAAACGACAACAACTCTAGTGCAATAACACATAATAATCTACATTAATGAATTTGCAAATTGCAGTACTGGGGGAGGGGAAACAGAGAGAAACAGGAAGAAGGTAGAGAGGATGACAGGGCCACAGAAAGGTAATCAAATAAGAGTAAAAAGTAGAAAGGAAAATGGAGAAGCTGGGAATTTTCTTTTGTCTCCAAACAGACTTCTTTTAATAACATGACATGCAGCATGGAGATAGTTACAGCACTGTCTGTCTCTTTAAGGTTGGATCTCTTGTGGTGTAATCATAGTACTGCTTGCTGGATAAAACTAACAGGCATGTGTAGCAGTGGGAGTGTTAGGATAGCTCACCCATGTAGGAAATAGTGCACAAAGACTTAAGGAAAAGAGTTGCATCAGTGGCATTTTAGGACAATGGGAGCTATGGGATCTGATACTGTAAGGAAAGAGAACGGATCAGTAGACTATGTAAGATGGATCACATTTAAGTCTGAGGACAAGAAAGGCATAAAGGAGGAAGAAATTAATGTTCTTAGTCCCTGCATTTTGAATGACAGCCAATATGAAAGTCCAGTTGCCGGCACCAAACCCTGAGCCCTGGACCCTGATGATCAAGCTATATTCAAAGGAGGTTACCAGACATGCACAACTGAAGACCAGTTGATTTATGATTCTTATAAAACCTGCTACAGGGTCTAGTAGGAAACAAACTGGCAGGGGGGCTTGGTGATTCTATCTACCTGTGAACAGGTGGCTTTTGGCTCAGACACCTATTAAGTATGGCCAGATAGAACGATAAACTTACTGCTGGCTACTAGTCAGCTGACAATCGAAGGATTCCTTAATAAACAGCTGCGATGGAGTATCCTGTATACCCTGTGATAGGAGTAGCATGATCTGTATTTGATTATGGATGAAGGCCTGCAGGCCTTTAAGGCCCTACTATCTAGGATGAAGTGATATGTTCCTTCTGTCTCCGTTTACAGATAAAAAAGATAAAAAAATTAAGAATACGTGTATTTTACCTGAGCTGTAGACTGTAAATAAAATGGATACATTCAAAACAAAAAATAAAATATGGCCATGTGGGAGACAGGCAGTGTGTAACAGATTCACTTAAGGTATAACAGCAAAAGAAGAAAGCAACAGTGCATAGCAAAGCAAAACACATGAATCAGGAAGTAAAGAAAGCTGAAAAGAAATAGTGCAGTTTGGTAAGGAGCCAATGAACTGATGTAAAGAGCGGCATATTACCAGGTTTTCCTACAGATTTGAAATACTTTATATGTGTTTATAAGTTTAGTATACACATCTCATTTTCACAGTTCTGTTTCTTCAGCCATGAAGACCAGAAGCAGTGGCTTATATCACTGCACCAGGCATGTGTGCTCATTTCCTAGTACTGAAACTGTGATGTAAGTGTTGAGGGATGCAGCACTCCAGTCCTAACCTGCCATCCTTGTATTAACTTAGGTGAAGTCAAAAGATTCCATTTATTTATTTATTTGTTTATTTATTATTATTATTATTTTTATTATTTTACATTTGTTTATTGGGATGGTCTGACTGGGACATTGCCCATTTTCAGCAGAGGCCCGGGGAGAAAGTTCCATTCTAAGCTTACATACAAATTGTCATATCAAATAATAGAATTATAAACACAATTGATAAAAAAATGAGTATTAACACATTTGCAGGATAAAAATATAAATATATATATATATATATATATATATATATATATATATATATATATATATATATACAATCAAATGGAACAAGACTTTAAACACTTGAATATAGACAAATATATGGCTGAACTTAGATATGTGGAGGAATATAACATTAGTTAGGAAATTAAGTAGGGAGAATCACTTAGGCAAAGTAGTGCATAGTTAGTAATGCTTCTGTGGTGAGAGTTGCAGCTAGGAATGTAACTACTTATACAGAAGTAGTGTTGTTAGAAGGGATCTGTTAACAGAGTTAGTACATACAGCCAAATTGCATAAGTAATGCTAAGTTAATAATTAACCACGATAGTTATTGATCTATCTCATGTCTGTCCTGAAACCAGGAATCCAGTAACTTCACCATCAGTCATAGGGAAACTTATGGAATCATTTCTGAAGGCTATAATTTTAGTAAGTTTGGAAGATGGTAAGATAGCGGAAGTAAGAAATATGGATTTACAACATACATTTTATGCCAGACAAATCTAACCGAAGTTTTGACTCTGACCCAGGGATTAGGTAAGAAAGGAATTTTGACCATTACCTACTTAGAGGTTTAGCACATCATTTTAACATGATACCACCCTGTAAGCTATGTCTACACAATGAAACACAGAGGATCATAACAACTGGACTCTATTGAAATGGACGAATGTGGAAAACGAGGCTCAGTATAAGAGCTGGTCCTTTCCAATGTGTTTTAACCAATGCTAAAGAAAAACTGAAGAGAAACTTTGCCTTTTGATGCTGAAGCACGGTTATGCAGAATGAGTAATGCACAAAAGAATTAGAATTTTGCAGTAGTACATTGCCTTGCCAACTGGCCTAGCTCAGCCTGTCTCAGAAAGCTATCAGGCCAGTCAGAATCTTCCACTTGAAACCAATCAGAAAATTCACTTTTGCTTGGGATTATCAAGCCAACCAGCTCAGCTTCAGATTGGCTGAGAACTATCAAAGGAAGTTACCAAGTTACATAGTGAAAACTTTACTGCATCACACGGCTTAACCTAGAGTTGGATCATGGGCCTTAGGCGGGTAATGGACCTGGCCCCATACAGCTATTTTAGTGTCCCATTACTTGGCTGTCTCTTCCCAATTACCATAAACAGTCAGTGTGCATTCTGTTTTCCTCTTTACTAATAGTTTCATAGGTTTATAGGTGCATACTAGACTAACAACCACTGGGGCCTTTATAATTTCTAGACAGACTGCTTCTGTCCATTACAGACATAGGTGCTAGATCTGGGTTGAATTTCTGGTTTCCCATCCATTTGTCCATGATACGCTTGAATATGGTTAAGAAAGAACTCTGTTTCACTGGGATAAAATTAAAACACACACACACACACACACACACACACACACACACACACACACACACACACACACACACACACACACACACACACACACAAAACACTTGGAGACCATAGTTCCAGAAAGATGTTGCAGATAAATCAAATAATTAACAAAAAATACCAAAATAAACCCCTGCAACTCTGTAGAAAATAAATAAATATAAAATGTTATTAATCCATACTGGTTAAGTACTTTCATCTGTAAAACATTGGACTTCCTCAGAACCTATTACATCATACAATATGCTGAAATTCAAAGCATAAAAGTACCCTTGTGCTCTCATATGTTAGAGATATATCAACACTCCTGGATAGCACTCAAAAACATTGCAACATTTTCTGCATCAATGAAAATATCAGAAAATGTTGAAAACATTCAATTATTGTTATTATTTCAACCCTGGTGGAAACTTCCCATTACTAATCGTACATTTTTCGCTCATCTTTTTGATTCATTTATCATAGAAATACTCTCATTTAGACCAAGTGGATTTGTAGCATTCACCTTCAATTGTCAAATCATCTCTTTTAAGTTAACTTATTTTTCCAATCTCGTCCGTAAATCCTAGCCTTGATTTTTTTCTGAAAATAAAAACTTAAAACCATGAATGCTGAACACTGTAATGAATGTCAGGCCAATGTACTTTTGTCATCCTGCTTATTTAAACTGTAAATATTATGATAAATTATTTTATTTAGTGAGTTTTCCATCTTGCCTATATAGAATGCTGAACATGAATCATAGCTTGCCAAATAAACCTTTCTACTGCCTCATACCCATACAAGCAGTTACAGCCTGACTGTGATGTGTGACTTTGTTGACTGTGTACATACAGTATTGTTATAAAGGAATAAATTACATGTACTTTATTTGTAGGTGTGGATGAGCTCCATGAAATTGTATGAAGATGACTAACAGCATACCATAAGATCCAACCATGTATATAGCACAGTTTAAATGGAAGTGCATTTATGAGAGCATAAGAAATATTAATCACCTGATAACATATGCTAAGCCAATATGCACAGTCTCTGCAAAAGTAAAATTAATCTGAATAATTCTGCATTAAAGAGAATTATTACTAATGCGGAGGTTTCTGTTTACAAAAAAACTTTGCTTTTCAGAACTTCATCTACAGTGCAGTGCCTACAGCTCTATAGGAATAAATTGCCCAGTTACTTTAAAAATTGGTGTGCTGGTGATATTGTCATAACATTTCCAGAACTAGATCAGCTGTGCAGTTAGGAATGGCTGCAAACAGTGACAGCAGGCTCATAGCTACTAGGCATGCAGTCCTGGAGAATATTAAGGAGCCTAGCACAAATTCCCAATTAGTCTAAAGTACTGCCTGGATAAGAAATCAGAAATATTACTGCATATAATATACTTTTTTTTTGGGGGGGGGCTTATATGCTTGCCAGACACTTACATCTCACCTTTGACCTCTGTGTGTCTTCTCTGTACTTAAGAATAGCTATCCCATCTGATATCACTTAGTCTGGCCTACTCGAATGGCTACTAGTGCTACACTGTTGTAGCATACACCTCCAGAGTCAGAGCTAGATTGTGGACAAATGCAGCCCTATGCAGTGTAATGAATTAGGTACCTGTCAGCCATACTAATATCCCATTACTTGCCTGTCTCTCCCAAATTACTAGAAACACTATTAAATCCTGTCATTATACAGACTATTTTCTTCTTTACTTTCGCAATTATCACAGAGATTTAAATTTCGTTTAAAACTTTTATTTCAAATCTTACATATAAAAAACACTGACAAACATTTTCTAAAACAAAACACGGTAAAATTGAAAACAGACTTCGCATGATTAACAGTAAACCTGTCTTTCACTGAAACTCACAATTAGTTAAAATGCATCTGGCAATCTACTGAACTACTAGAGACATGATGTGATTTATATTCAAATAACAATATTAAGTAGTAATTAGCATCTGTGTGAATGATGAAGGAATTCAAAAGACAAATGTGTAATGCACTTGCTAACAGCCTGTGACAGCCCACTGGACAGAAGCATCCATTTTCAGGAGTAGTCCAGGGGTACTGTCTGGTAAGCTAACTTGGCACTGACATAGAAGACAAATGTAGGCTGAGGAACTCAAACCATGTACTTTATGCTGGATCTAGCCTGCCTTAATCATATGACATGGAAGCCATAACCTGTATTTGTTATTATTCATTTATTGCCTTTCATAAAGGAAATACCAGTCATTATTCTTTAAGGTTTTAAAAAGCTACTAAATTTGAATCTATAACAAATGTCCAGACTGTATATGACCACCCCCTGCATAATCGTTAGAGTAATGTGAGAACTATAATTGACCAGACTTATAATTTAGGGTGATCATATTAACTTAATGTTTTGTCTTTGTTTTAGCTTTTAAGGTTTTTCATTCAGACCTTCTGTATCAATAAAGTAAGTGTGTTTATGTATTTATTTATTCGTTGTTGACTGAGTGAAAAGGCTGGTCCTTGGATCATTTTCAGCTATGATCCCATTGCAGAAGACACAAAAGTACTATCAAAAGATTCAAATATGATGCTTCAAAGATTACACAAGTGCATAAAATTAGGTTATTCAACCTTTGTATAAGCTAAAATCTTCCTTTGTCCAACAAGATAAAACCATTTAAAGGGCCAGGGATTCATGTAGATGCACTAATGCCCATGCAGAAAAGTTTGTAATGTACAGACTGACCAAACTGCAGAAGTGTGCGAACCAAATACTCCACAATAAAACCACTGGTATATTGATGCTGTAGAAAATGCTGGTAGTCCACAAAGTAAAGTAAAAAAGTTTATTGTAAGACAATAGAAAGCTGGTAAGTGCTTTTGTCCTCAACAAAAGAACTTCATCAGACAAATTAAAAGCAAATACAGAACACATTTTAAAGACTCACTTTGTGCTTCACATGATAGTAGCCACTCCCCCTAAGTAACAAAAATTTAAAAGAGCAATACAAACTGTGATGTCAATGAAAAAATGTTAAATAAATACATGTTAATAGATATAAAAATATAGAAAATATATAAAAAAAGATCACCCTTGATATCCATCGTGACACCATCAATAACAAAAAAATTAAAAGTGTGGTCACTGTTCTCTGAGGTATATTTATACAAAGCATTTGTCTCTTTGCCTGTTCTTATTTCATACAAATGTTCATATATTCTGTTTTTAAATTTTCTATCAGTTTTTCCAATGTAAAAACAATCACATAGCTTAAAGAGGGCACAAAAATTAATACGTTCAGAGTTACAGTTATACTTATTTTTGATATGAATCTTAGTGTTGTTGATCATAAAGATTGTTCCTTCCTTTATAAACTTAACAAGGAACACCTCCCTGATCAAATCGACCAAAGCTAAATATGAGGTAAATATA